>NC_083574.1:40057058-40357058 GCF_027579695.1 Neoarius graeffei | reverse complement strand
CAAGATGCCACATCTGAGTCGCTGACAAATCCTGAATTTCTGTAAAGATAACTGTCCAGAGATTTATAGGCACGCAGTGCTTCACCACTGAACAGCGAGGGAAAGTTAATGAGGTAATTATACACGTCCGGGTATTCCGCTGGCAGTTCAAAATCCGGTCGTGAAAACTCCGTCCGGTAAGCCATAAGGGTCACAAATCTGTAGATCGTTTATTTTAGACATACATCTAGTTATCTGTTCATTAGAAAAATGAGCCGTGTAGTCCGTCGGTTGAAACTGATCCATTCTGTACACGAGTGCAGCAGTATTCAGCGGTGTTTTTGACCGACAAGATGGCGGTTGTGTACTTTCCGGTCACGTGACTGCAAGATCTCTATATGTTGACAGAGAGATGTAACAGGACACATGGAGACAAATTCGACAGAGATAAACAAGAGCTATAATTGCTGTATAGGGGAGGCTGGGTGGGGTTGGTTAGGGGTAATGAATGTGCATGTGAGATGGAGGAGGGTAGGTGGGGGGGGGATTTGGAGGGGTTTTGGGCCTTGAGTTATGGGTGGAGGGACAGTGTGTGTATGTTGGGGGGGGAGCGGAGTTTGTGATAGTGAGCATGTGTGTGTGTGAGTGTATATAAGCAGTGCTGGTCTAGTGTCGGGCCAGGGAGAAAGAAGCTGGATCATAATGGGGGGGGGGGGGGGGGGGGGGGAGTGTTATTTTATTTGCTAATCCTTTGTGTTAGTAAATTTTTTATAGATAGTGATTCTAAAAATAATAGTTCTTTAATAGTTAATTACGATGACTACCTGAGCACCTGTTCATGGCTATGGTGCCAGCCGCCCCTGCCCAAGCTAAGTCATTATGGGACGACAGAGGGGAGGGGGAGGTACTGCATGAGGCAGGGCTCCAGGCCCCCACACACCGACACCAGCCCCCCATAACCTCCGCACAACACGCCCTACCTATCCTATATATATGACGGTATATGACAAGAATGTGTGCCTTCTCTAAAGTGTACTGCATTAAAAGAAGAGGGCGTGCAGGGTGAAAACCTGCCCAGATCTCCACCTACACGCCCCCCGCACCCTATACAATCAAAGATATAAGCCTCCTCTAAAATGTATTTGCATTAAAAGAAGCGAGGAGTGCAGCGAAGCACCTGCAGAGGTTTCCCACATGCACTCCTCCCCTGCCCTAGTCTATCATGTTGTTCTTGTTGAAGGTGGGCAAATGGTGTGTGCTTCCTAATGTGTAGAGCATTTAAAAGAGGATAAGGCGCGCTATGCAATACCAAGAATAGGCAGGTATCAGAGTGCATGCGTGGGGTGGGCGGGGCGCTGAGAGGACCTTGGGACCCTGACCCGAAGGGGAACCCTGACCCATCAACCCTCCCAATGGCACCAACCAACGCCAGTCCCACCTGACAGCCAGACAGGGTAGGTCTGTCCACGCCATCCCAGATGCCCAGGTATAACAGGAGTAGATGAAGTGGGGGAAGGAAGACGGTAGCAGAGGGAGGGAGGGAGTGGTGGGAAAAATTAATAAATGAAGTACATAAACAGAGATAAGAGATTCCAGCTTCCATCCTCCCTTTCCAAATATGTATGGCTAAGTATTAACAATTATGGAGGAATATTTGGGTGTGACGTTGGGACTGGATCTCAGGCACAGAGGGCCAGGTCAAGTCTGTAAAAAGGTGAGGTAAGATGACCAAGGGGAGTGTGTATTCTGAGTGTGGAGTAAGTTGGGAGAGGTATGATTGTCCAATAATATATAATCTGCTAGCAGGTTTTTCCAATGGGTGATGTGGATTGAGTTCTTTGTATTCCAGTTCATGAGGATTGTTTTCTTGGCGACAGTTAGTGCTACTAGAAGAAATTTATTGTCTGTGGTGTTAAGGTTGGTTGAAGATGTATCTCCTAGTATGCAGAGGGAAGGGGTTGCTGGGATGTGATGGCCAAGGATAGAGGTGAGTGAATCTGTGACTTTTATCCAGAACCTATGGATCGGGGTGCAATGCCAGACAGCGTGGATGTATGTGTCCGGGGTGTTTAGCATGCAGTGGGAACACGTGTCGTACCCTAATTTTAAGGACGTGTGACTTGACTTGGACTTGAGCACTGATGACTCGTAAACTGGAGACAAGGACTAGGGATGTTAACCAATGACCATTTGACCGATGGTTGACCGAATCAACATCAACTGGTTAATTTTTTTTTGGTTGTTGGTTAAAAAAAAAAAAAATCAATCGTTTTGAAGCTGCCGATTTTGGAGCGGAGAACCTGGAATTCTGTGTTGTAAACGCTTGGGGCATGCCATGCGGTGTAAGGACGACAGCTGACAAATCAGAAATACCCATTCAGTCATGTCCCGCCCTCCCGCCCCAGTTGAAGACAGCTGCCACTCGGCGAAAGAAAAGTCTCAGTGTTGGATTACATTTTACTACAATGTTAACCAGGTACGTAACATCAAGGAAATTCTTGACTATCAAAGAAACAAGAACACGGCGCATGAATGAAGTCGATGGTTGATTAGTCTGGTGAATATTAATGTCAACGTAATAATAATACACAAGATCTGAACTAAAACCTGGTTACTCACTGATGTTACTTAGCATCAGACAATTGCTATATTAGCTTAGCGGCTAATCAGCTCAGCTCCAGCTATCCCATTACCAATGGCTGTGCACAATTAGCAGCCATGTAACCGTAATATCAGTAGCTGGAAAACAATTGCAGTATGAGGTCTGTGTCTCACTTCGAAGTATGTAATATCAACACACAGCCTACCTTGGCCAGTGCATTCTGAAAGTATGTTTCGGTCTGTAGCCAACAATGCATGTTATTGCAGATCATATCTCTCCACACAAACTAAAGGCGCAGATGCCGACTTTTGGAGGGAAGGGGAGAGAATGAAATGACAGCGGTGTCTGGAGGGGGAGTGACAAACGCAGCTTTTATGTCTGTGAGCCAAGTCGGTGACGGCTTCAGAGCAACTTCAATACCATGCAGTAATGGCGTGTTGATATTGGTAACGGCGTTATAACGATTGTAGCTAATTAATTAAATTACCCGGTGTTATAACAGCCTTTATTTTAACGCTGTTATTCCCATCACTGAATGTTATGTACTTCTTCTAGCACTTGACTTTGGCCCTGTCCACACAGCAACGGATTCAGGTGAATCCGATAAAATTGTTTATCGTTTCGGCCTGGCGTCCACACAGCACCGGCGTTTTGGGTGCCCCAAAACGCAATCTTTTGAGAACGGGTTCCAGAGTGGAAAGATCTGGCAACGGCGCCGTTGCGAAGTCGTCTGGATGAGTAGAACGGATTTGTTTACGATGACGTCACAACCACATGTGCTTCACGCCGGGTAGAAGTGTAACAAACTCGATGCGAGTTGTCAACAAATCCTATAACTTGGTTCATGAAACGCGCTTACAAAATATTTTCACTGTGAATATTTATTGTGTCATGGTGCAAAGAGAGAGAGAGAGAGAGAGAGAGAGAGAGAGAGAGAGAGAGAGAGTGTGTTAGGGCAGAGTCAATCCCGCCAGCAAAAATAGGGAAAAAAAAAGGAGCGATCTCACCTCTTCAGATGTTGGTTTAAGTCCTATAATACATTCCTCAAAAAGGGCGTAGAAGAACAAATTAATCCATCAACGTGTAGCATTCAATTTATTCCGGACCATTAAAGACGCCGCCTTCCGCGTAGAATCATACGTCATCCTCGCCGCCATATTGGATGGGTCAAAGCGGAGAATAAAGATGCCTCATTCATGTGCTGCGTTTAACTGTACCAACAGGTTTACCGTCCAAACGAGATCACATGGGATTACCTTTCACAGGTGAGACTGGAAAAATACTTTTCATTGTATTTGGTCATTATACTGTAATTTTACGAACAGATTTTTCTGACTTTGTGGCTAATATGAAGTCTCGCGCATAATAGTTTATGCGCATGCGTCCTTACTTCTTCTATTGTTCTGGTGTCTCCGAAGGGACCGTCTTACAGCGTCCCTAGAGGTGTGGCATGTGTATTGCATCGTTTTCAGCAAGCCATATGTACCTGATATTTTACTGATCCGTTGCCCATGTGGACGCGATATTTTTTTTAATAACATCTCGTTGCCGTTGTCGTGTGGATGTAGCCTTTATTTTCAACGCCATCATGGCCAACTGAAACCGTCTCTAAGCTGGAGCCATTTGTCCTCCGCTCCAATACAAACCCCTCGACATCAGTGCCGCGTTTGACTAAATGTTTCGCGCTGTAGAAAAGGTAATGTGAGTGGAGGGCAGCGACTGGGACTGAATGTGCAGATGCTCGCGGTTAGATTTAGAATAGATTCGAATAATTCCAATTCTAGAATTTTAAACTCATAGGTTAACCGACTTTAACCGGCTAATGAGGCTCGGTGGTCGGTCAAGATTTTTTTTAGTTTTCGCCATCCCTAACAAGGACTCACATTTTTTCTTTATTTTTTGTAACATGCCATAATAATTTGGCAAAAGACATTTATACCTACATTAATTTTATACTAATTCATGGGTGCAAGTATAAAATTTTCAAAAACCTGAAAAGTCTGACAAAGTCAGACGTGCATGGTGCAGCCATGCGGGAGGGTTACAAGGGGGGGTGAGCCCCCCTTAGGGCTCGAAAAAAAATTTAAATTACAAGTTAAAATGGCTGTCTCTCATGCAGTCTCATGCAAACATTTATAATATTAATAGCTATATGATTTGCATATTCACATCAAATGTTTAATACATTTCATCAATTCATCTGAAATAACATATTTCAAAACATCCAGCAACTACTAATTTAAATGTTGAAACAACCATTTTTAATATGCCTTTGCTGTGATACCTTTTTTACAATACATACACAGCTTGAGTTAAAATAAGGGGCCACATGTCTTGATGTCCTCAGAAACTCCTGGGTTTTAGCAAATAAGATTCAGCTTTTTCCATATACAAAAATATCTATATTTTATAATCCATTACTGACTATCCCCATTTGTCACCGTTTGTGTCACACTCGCTTAACCATTCCCATCGCCATTTATTTCTAGACGTCTTTTCTAATTCTTTTGTATTGGAGCCTTCCGATGAAAACTTCATTTTGACACATTTTGATCAGCAACCAGAAGCAATGCACGTGGATCTGTCGCAAGGGAGGGAAGCGAAATAAGGCTTATTGTAAAAGCTGGGGGGCGTCGTGGCTCAGGTGGATAAGGCGCCATACCATAGACCCGGGTTCGATTCCGGCCCGAGGTCATTTCCCGATCCCTCCCCGTCTCTCTCTCTCTCTCTCCCGCTCTTTTCCTGTCTCTACACTGTCCTATCCAATAATAATAAAGGTGAAAAAAGCCCCCAAAAAAATCTTTAAAAAAAAAAATTTATAAAAGCTGAAGTTTCATTGGACGGCAGTTAACAGTGAGCCAAAAGCTCCGTTCTAACTTGCACCAAAAGAAACGGCGACTCATGGGAATAGCTGTGTTGATTTGGTCGAACAACGTGCTATGTGCGTGAAACATGGTATCACACCGTGAAACAACGGGCTAGTCAGGACCGCTCGTCGGTGAGCGACGTATAAATTGAATGAGGTTTGTGGCGAAGACAGACATCCCAAGTCTCCTGGAAGTCCCAGGAGTCTCCCGCATATTGATAGTGGCTCTCTGATGCCCGCAAATTGGAGAATATCTCCCGGAATCTAGAGCAAGCGAGCAAGAGCGTGCACGCGAAACATTAATGTCTGCATCGCGGATATGACGGAGTGCGCGAGGGAGCGCGAGAGAGACTGCGCATGCTAGACGAAGAGCATCCTGACTGGTTTACAGACATCCCAACCTGCAGACCCCCCCGCGAAGACGAGATGAAAAGATTTGTCTCGTGCAGAGACTGTACCGCGGTAACCCGGTAATACGCTGAGAGTGAGACAGTGAGAGGGCCACCCCTATACCCCCCCCCGAAAATCTCAATGGATTTACACGATTTGGAAAAATGACTTTTTCAGAACCGAAAAAACGGAGCTTCCGGCGCATGCCGGAAAACTTGCACCCATGCTAATTTCATGCAAGAGAAATTATTCACATTCACCTGTCCATACGTCATGTTCAGGAACAAACTAACGTTAATGGCGCTGAAATGCCTGGAGAAAAGCCCCTGGGATTGTCCGCTTTGCTTATACAGACCTCTTGTGCAGTGGGGGGGGAAATGCACTGCTGTGTGTTCCATATGTAGAACTATCGAGGAGACGACCTCAAATTCCAATCATCATTTGGTAAGACTCCACCCATGCCCCTTTTCCACCAAAGCAGTTCCAGGGCTGGTTCGGGGCCAGCGCTTAGTTTGGAACCGGGTTTTCTGTTTCCACTGACAAAGAACTGGCTCTGGGGCCAGAAAAACCGGTTCCAGGCTAGCACTAACTCTCTGCTGGGCCAGAGGAAAGAACCGCTTACGTCAGTGGGGGGGGGAGTTGTTAAGACCAACAATAATAACAAGACCGCAAAAGATCGCCATTTTTAAGCGACGAGAAGCAGCAGCTGTACAAACGCAAAGTCAGCCATTATTATTATTGTTGTTGTTGCCACTGCTGCTGCTTCCGTGTTGTTTTTGCTTTGATATTCGCGCCACGGTTTATGTAAATGTAGCGCCGTAACTGATGTATACAGCAACGTAATGACGTATACAGCGACGTAATGACGTGGCTCCGCTTAGCACCGCCAGCTATGGAAAAGCAAACTGGTTCTCAGCTGGCTCGCAAGTTGAACAAGTTGTGAATCAGCACCGGCACCAGCCCCGAACCAGCCCTGGAACTGATTTGGTGGAAAAGGGGTATCAGAGAAGGAAGTGACACGCTATGTTCATTGTTCTGTTGATAGCGGGGCTTGCTGACCAATTAACTAGCTAGTGTTAATCCTCTCTCATGTTATTTGCTGTGCTGACAGTGGGCGGGGCTTGCTGAGTGATGAACAAGCTTTTTTATCTGTAGCTTATTAACTAAAATTGGTCAGTTGAGCAGTAGCGTTAGTCCAACACAGTAGCAGAGACGGTTTCACATAAAGGCGGCAACAGCCACCGTCAAATGGTGCGGACGGAGTCTTGTTCTTGGACTTGAACACTGTGGACTCGAGACTGGACTCAGACTCGAGATTTAGTGACTCGACTACAACACAGGTTCAAATGTCAAATGAATTATTATTTCTTTACTGTCTGCCTTGTTACTGTTTTTATCCACTGCCCAGACAACTCAACAGCTCCCCATAGCGGCAACTCATCAATTCATTAGTCAACTAGACAGGGACACTCTAACGAGTGCAAACCCCGCCTTTTCCCTATTAAAATACATTGGGCGAAAATTTCGAAGTTCTGCCATGACCTTGACCTTTGACCTCCAAAATTTAATGGTTTCCTTCCTGGGTGATTGGCAACACATGTACAAAATTTGGTCCAAATCGATCCATTGGTTCTTGAGATATCTTGCAGACACACAGACAGACAGACAGACAGATACACACACACACAGACTGACGCAGGTGAAAATAATAACCCCTCCGACTACTGTCGGCGGGGTTAATAACTAGTTGACTAGTCCAGGCAACCCCTGTGTGTAATGGTATCTACTCCTTAAAAGGTCATAGGTGAAATGTAGAATACCGTAAAATACCAAATAATAGCCGAGTTCCAATTAACCGCCGAGTTCCCTTTAACGGCCGGGTGTACGCGTGTGTTGTGACAAATAAAGGCCGGTTCCGAATACTCGCCGGGGTCTAAAAAAAAAAAAAAAAAGCGTCCGAACGTTCTATCTAGAATCTTGAGGCCCAGCACTTTTCTGGTTTTCTGGTGTTTAAACGATTTTGCATTGCATAGTTTTCTACCGAAACAATATGAATGAATGAATGAATGAATGAATGAAATTATTTCTATAATACTGTTTACAACATTTTGTTACGTGATAATAAACATGCCATTTCAATGTTATAATCTTGGTCTACCGTAATATTTCTTGAGGAATGCAACTCCGTAACTTTTGACAGATGTCTTAGCCACCCCTTTGGGTATACCCAACGAAAGCCAGCGTGTGTGGTGACATTGAGGACTGCGGGTTTCCAAGGTTGGACTGCTGCTTCTGTTAAACGACCTAAATTGCCGAATGCATGCGTCAAAGCACACACTGAGTTTTATTAAAGACCTTATACCATTTCACTTGCCCTTACCCATTCGGATCTGGAAGACGCTTTACAAAAAAGGTGAGAGCGTTCTAACATGCATTTCAGTCTGCTCGCGGCCAATCTAATCCAAGGGGCCTTTTCAACAAGTAATCTGTCGTGCAAGTTGGGCAGAAGCACGCGTCAGGCAGGCAACATGTAGGCCGACAAGTCAGTAACCTATTCAACTAACTTTCATCCGAACTTTAAGTTTTCTACGGGGTCGAGCCACCGTACCAACTCACTCGGGGAATAGGCTCATATCGGCCAAATAGGGAGACGTCTTGGAGAGAAACGTGAGAATGCAAGATGACAGTATGTAGCCACTGCAGGTCACTTATTTTTCAGCATAAGAAAAAACCCTTTGGTTTGACACTTCGCACCCTAATTATGTTGCTTCAACGTCGCGCCCTCCATGCAATTTCAGATTGACAGACATCGCGAAGCGCAAAGGGTGGAGGCTGCATGGGTGAGGGTGATAGCAAGTGACCATAACTTTGCAGAGTAATTAAATCACAGTGCTGCGCACAGACAATGGTGTGGTTTCTTGATTATTTTGTAAAGCATGCGCTTAACTAGTCATTAACAGGAAAAGGTGTGTGATTTATCCTTTATCCACCCCGACTGTGCCATGCGAAGATGCATTCTGCGTCTTCAAAATTCCCCGAAGTCGGCACCGTGCTATCTGTAATCTAACTCTAAACAAACTGTAAGTTATACTGGTTAAAAGTAGGCCTATCTGAGAATGATTTTTTCCCCGTTTTGAGGTAGATTTTGGGGAAGGTATTTGTGAAGAAGGAATTAATCGCCTGTTCCAAATAGCCGCCTAGTCTCTAATACGCGCCGGGTCTCTTACGTGATTGAGACAAATAATCGCCCGGGCTATTATTTGGTATTTTACGGTATGAACTTTGTCTAGAAGAACGACCCAAAAAGCGAATTCAATCTTCCTAGTGTCTAATTTGCACCCTAAAATTGAATAAAACTGTTAAAATATACTGTTTTGCCCAATTTCCGAAGGTTTGTTTACATCTCACTTATGCGCACTTTCACCGCCAGGGGACCGTCGTCGTGACGTCATTTAAGCCAAACAGACCGGGATCAGTTCTTTGCTTACTTGCGAACCGAGCACATGTATACGGACTTTGGTCGTGAGAGGTTGTGTAAAATGTCTGATAGCAATTTTGAAGTAGGAACTCTCCAAATTGAACATCGGTGAATGTGGCTTACTGGTTTGATCGTGTGGCCTCGGAATCGGACAGCGACTCGACCGACTCTGATTGCGGTGACCCCGGACCTCAACAAGACTCGCACCCAAACGATTTATCCTGGTAGTTATGATAAATTCCTACTTTTGTCGTAATACTAAATAAGAGCCCTTTTGAAGAATAATTAAACCGCCCTCCCTAGTGGATATGGGGAACGATTACTGGACAGTGCGCTGGTAGGCCACATTAGCCTGCCATCCGCGGCATTATACTATTTATAGCCGACTCTGAGCGAGGAAATATCCCTTTGTCTCATTTCCACAATGATTGTACAGGATCCCTCAGGATTCTTGACTTGTCAATTGCAAGCAAAAGTAAAAAATGTTTACCTCCAATCTTCTCCTTTTTGCTTGAGCGTTGCTGGTCCATTTCTTTTTTGACTGCTTGATTTTGTTTCATGCGCACAATCCACTCTCTCCGCCTCGTCTCCTCTTCCGGAAAAAAACAACCCTCTGGCTTCACGCGCACAATCCACTCTCTCTGCCTCTTCTCCTCTTCCGGAAAAAAACAACCCTCTGGCTTCATGCATACAATCCACTCTCTCTGCCTCATCTCCTCTTCCAGAAAAAGTCAACCCACTCACTCCGCCTCTTCTTTTTTGGAAAAAGCCAACCCTCTCGTTCTACCTCTTCTCCTTTTTCGGAAAAAGCCAACCCTCTCGCTCCGCCTCTTCTCCTTTTTCGGAAAAAGCCAATCCGCCTTCTCTGCCTCTTCTCCTCTCTCGGAAAAAGGTAAAAACTTCTTCCTGAACCGGTCCCGTTGTTACAGTTCACTGCACAACAATAAGGCATGGTTTTTCTTTGCAAAATTCCTGAACGCACGTCTGCACTCAAGCCGAACGGCAATGTAAGTAAACGGAAGTGGACTCAACTCAAGCAGCTTGTTTGGCTTAAATGACGTCACGCGCCGAGTGGTCACGAAAATCACCGAACAGAAATTCGCCGCGACCCGCACTAACTTTTTTTAATTATTACTTATTAACAATACTTCTAGGGACCAGAAGAAAATTAGAGGGTTTTTTAACATATAAAGTTTCAAATGTGCATAAATTGAAAACCACTGCCTATGACCTTTAATATAGTACCTTCATTTTCTCTATTACTAATCTATATTATTCTATCCACATTCACTGGATATGAGCAATCGCGCGCTCTGACTGGCTACTCTACTACTAGGCTATCAACTCGTATACTGAGAGTAGAGAAAAACAAAATGGCCGAGTGTGTTGCTGAACCAACTGAGGACGAAATAAAATCTCTACTCGAAAACAAAACCCCCAAAATTATCAAGTATTTAAAAGAAAGAGAAATAGCTAAAAGAATAGTTCCTCCCCCAGTATCTCCTGTTTCACACTCCAGCCCAGTCGGTGGCAGTAATGCACCTTTAAGTTGGTTTGACAACCGCCAAAAAACTTTTCTAATTTTACTAATCTATAATAATGAGTCCTGCTCTCCAGGTGTGAAAGACAGCCTTCCCTTCTTCACTGTAGTTTAGAGCAACATCATTAACTCATCATTAACATTTATCTATCAGCTCATGGACAAAGAACAAAACAGATAGCGCCTCCATTTTTAAAAAGATGTCAGCGTTGTCTTCATGCATCGTAAAAGAAGCATGGGACAACCCTCAAAGGGCCAGACTGCTGTGTACGGAGAAAATGAAGATTACTAAACACACTAACTGTTCTGTTAACATATCAGTTCACATCTAAGAAAGAACAGATTGTTTTAAAGGAGAACTGAAGTCATTTTTAAACTTGCTTTATTTCTTAATTAACGTGTTATTCAATTACGTTTTCGGTTTTAGTAACCTTATATCGTGACTCTTATCGGCAACTAATTGCAATTAAATATTATACTTATCGGCTTATTCGGTTTTTAGCCATGCTGAATTTAGTTCGTTTGGTTGACGGCAGGCGTCGCTTATCCGCGCGATCTTCGCGAGACTTCGAAACGTCAAGTGTCAGCCAGGTGTCAGTGCCGCCATTTTGAAAACTGTTTTCCAAACGAAATATTGCACAAAAACGAGTTTAAATGGCGGTTCCTGCCTACTTTTTTCAAGCTTCTCTGATTGCTATCAAAACAAACAAAACTTCCGGCTTGATTACGTCAGCATTCGAAAGAGGGCGCGTGCGTCTTTTGACGACGTTGGCAGATGTCGGTCGCTTTGATTTCCGCTGTGCGTTTTACTTCCGTCCTACGATGTCTCGCACAGGTCTCAGCGAATCTCGTTTACGCCCATTGCTTTGACATATGGACTGATATATTACAGAGCATATTTCAAACACTCATAACTTGCTACAGCAGTGACAAAATAGCGATCAAAATGCATTCCGATATTTAATAAAATGAGATAAATAGAATTTTGATTAAATAAAAAAAGAAAAATTTGCCTTCAGTTCTCCTTTAAGAAAATGGGGAAAATTACATTTATGATCTCAAGGAGTTGTATAGCTTCCGGAGGAAGGACTGATATTTCCCTGTTTGGGGAATCGGCCCAGACAGGCAAAGGCAAAAGATAACTGAAAAGGACGAGATAAGCTGGGGATACAGGACAAGATGATGATGATGGCGAAGAAGATAGTAGGTAGTACAGTATTATGTGAAAGTATGTTCATCTGTCTACTTGGTCATCCAATAGGATGTTGATTTATTTATCAGTTACTAAAGAAAGAATAATAATAGCAACAGAATGAATACATTCATGAATGTAACCAGATACACTCCAGTCTTCTGTCTCAGCCCTTGTAGTACTCTGAGGTAAAGAATGGTTGGGAAGGTAAGAGAGGCTACCTTGGACTCATGAGCAATTGCTGACTGAATAAAATATTTGGGTCTCAAGCAGCTCAATAATAAAACATTCACCCTTGCGTCAAAAAATCATTAGTTCATTGCCGTCTGTGGCCAAAAGCCAGGGGAGCAAAATTAGCCATGCTCTCAGGGAGGGAGGCACTGCTCTCTATCCCTTGTCAATCACAATGACCCAAGCCAACTGTCGGCATCTGTGAGCTCATGTATGAGGAAGAGGGCAGATAGCTTTTTCCTCAGGGTTTGTTACAGAGCCCTGCCCTGCGACACAGCATGAAAACTAGTTTAAAAAAAAAAAAAACACACACACTCCACTGGCTGGCTTCATGTGTCTCGGACTTGTTAGCCTTCATCCTCTCTGGTCACTAGCTGACGTATGACGGGGAAGGCTGATGAGGAATTGACAGACGACCAAAGTGGAGAAAAAAATGGGGAACCCTAAAAGTATTATTATGGGGTGCAGTGGTATAGAAATGTCCATACTGCAGTATTCGAAAAATGGCATTAATACAGCAACCAAACCTCCCTTTATTTAATTATTCATTCATCTCATCATCTCTAGCCGCTTTATCCTGTTCTAAAGGGTCGCAGGCAAGCTGGAGCCTATCCCAGCTGACTACGGGCGAAAGGCGGGGTACACCCTGGACAAGTCGCCAGGTCATCACAGGGCTGACACATAGACACAGACAACCATTCACACTCACATTCACACCTACGGTCAATTTAGAGTCACCAGTTAATCTAACCTGCATGTCTTTGGACTGTGGGGGAAACCGGAGCACCCAGAGGAAACCCACGCGGACACGGGGAGAACATGCAAACTCCGCACAGAAAGGCCCTCGCCGGCCACGGGGCTCGAACCCAGGACCTTCTTGCTGTGAGGCGACAGCGCTAACCACTACACCACCGTGCCGCCCCTAATTATTCATTCATTAAGTAATTTACAAAAATCACTGTTTTTTTTTAATTTTTTTTTAATTATTTGCATTTTCCATACCGTCCTAACTTTTTCCTGATTTGGGGTCGTAGAATCGTTTTCCTGTTCTCGTGTGGAGAGATTGAAAATAAATAAATTAAAAAACAAACAAACAAAAAAAAAACCCTACATGTGTACTGTGGATGTGATCCCTTTCAAAACTGATAGAAAAAGGTGAGTTTTCAGAAACACACACACTATATATGATTTACCAGCTGGGAGGTCCGTATCGTGAAATACCATGACCGAGGTCTTGAAAGTACTTGAAAGTGAGCGAGGCCCTCTGGGCCGAGGTCACGGTATTTCACCATACAGACCGACCTTAAGCTGGTAAATAATATATTTATTTTTTCCTTTACCAAATTCTAACGGGGGCAGCACGGTGGTGTAGTGGTTAGCGCTGTTGCCTCACAGCAAGAAGGTCCGGGTTCGAGCCCTGTGGCCGGCGAGGGCCTTTCGCCCGTAGTCAGCTGGGATAGGCTCCAGCTTGCCTGCGACCCTGTAGAACAGGATAAAGCAGCTACAGATAATGAGATGAGATGAGAAATACTAACAGAAAACGAGAGCGCCTGAAAGGGAAAACCGAGCCGAGCCGCCATTTTGAATCCTCATTCATGGCTGTAATGCAAATGGCTTCCTCCTCGGTATACAAGTGCACTTCCATGGCGGGGGGGAAAAATAAACTATATTTTGCCACCTATGTAGTCTCCTATTTATACAAAATTGAGTCATTCAGGATTCAGCCATGTTTTTGCTCAGCGTTAGCAACAGTTACAGGTTTTTAGCTTTCTCCTGAAATGTTTTCTTTTATTTCTTCTTCCTCAGGGTAGTAAAACTCGCTTTCGCTGTGAACACTGTCGTTATCGCTATCCATGCTGTAAAATTAACGCTATTCTCCTGAGAAATGCGAAAATAAATGTTGACAAAAAAAAAAGCTACTATGTTTGTTGTTGTCGTGAACGAACAAGTTGCCAGAGGTCCGTAACCGGGGTCCGTCCCGTAGGATACGGACCCGCTCACCAGCCAATCAGAGCGCAGGATTTGGACCGCGAAAAAAAATAAAATTATTATACTTACAGGACATTTTTTCGAAGGAATAAAAACGTGTTCTATTCCCTTCAAGTGGGTTTCATTCCCTGGTTTGACAGCATGCAATATTATTAGCACATCGCTTATCCTACGTGTATTACGTCACTCTACCCAATGGAGAACGAGCTTTGAATATGGTTTACGATATTGCATGGTTGTCAAAACAACATATCACATGTCAGAGCTGATGTGAATATCCAACGAGGAAGTTTTCTGCTGTGCATGCGCAGAAACATTTCTTTGTTCGTCGAGAAAGACGCATTGAATATGTGAAAGGCTCCCAAAACGTCATTAGATATTCTTCACGCATATTTACAAGCAGTGGCGAACCGTTAGAGCTGGGACTTGAGCTCAGCCAAAACTTAGCCAGACTCCAAAAAAGCAACGGGGCAAAAGATTTTGCAAGGGATTAGCGGCAGGCTGCCAGGTCGCGTCGTTGTGTGTAGTTATTGATGTTGATTTTAAAAGTAACTAAGTAAATTACACAGAGAAATGAATACTTAAGTCTGGGTGAAAAATACTGTGGTGAGCATGTAGCATGGAAGAAGAGTCTGGAGACAGAAATCTTAGTTTCTCGGTCATTAGTCTGCGCTACTTGCTGTTGATAGCACTGACTTGACCGCTTTATTACATTTGCTAACACTACTGATGAACGCTACACCGGCTGGAAGGTGACTTCACTGCTGTGCTGATGGCGCCGGCTTGCGGGTAAGCTATATATTAGAGGTCTGTGCGGGACAGAATTTTCAGTCCCGCTCCCGCAAAGAATTATGATTTTCAGTCCCGCTCCCGCCTGCCATATTTTGTCCCGCTCCCGCCCGCAAATTCCGCATGATGCAGACGTTCGCGTTATTTCTCACGAAAGTTCTTGTCATTGGCTTGGGGAATTAAACATGCTGAGCTTAGCTGAGCTCTCCACTGACCGTTCCTTCATTTATTGTAAGTTTATTGTTTAGACTCTGACATTCTGCTGACACATTCCAAGTTGAGCGCTGCATGCGCTCATGATTGACAGCTCTCGCTTTCATTGACAGCTCTCGCTTTCATTGACAGCTCTCGCTTTGCGCACTCGCACTCCCACTTCAGAGTCTGTGGCGTTATGATTCCAACCGCGATTTCATTCTCCTCTCATATGAAGTGCTGCGCAACCACAACCAGCTCCTCAGATTATACACTGTCTATTTCTAGCTTTAAATTGAACAATCTGTGCGATACACAGTCCTTTTTAATACTAGTTAATACTTTTTAATACTTTTTTAAAATACTTTTTAATACTTGGGACTAATGCTCTTGACTTTTTAACGGTAAATGTACCTCTTTTTAAAGCAGCACTTACTTCTGAAGCACTGTGAGCTTCACTAGAGGAGCTCTGCTCTTCTGCCATGATCGGAGATCTCAAACACGGAAGAGCGGAAAGGAATCGGAAACGTACGCGAGATTAGACCACATCCGCAAATTTAGGCATCTTAAAATGTTTTTATTAATGCCAAATAAAATATCCAGCACAAATTATATACGATAGACATAAATTAATAATTTATACATTTTATTTTAAACACGTTTTTAGTTAGCGGGACTGCAGCTTATCACCTCTCCCGCCCGCTCCCGCATTGTGCACTCCCCCTCCCGCCCGCAACGAGCTTTCAAAATTTGTCCCGCACCGCACTGCTTTGCGTCGGGTCCCGCGGGACTCCCGCGGGAGTGCGGGGCTCTACTATATATCTTACCCGCGAGCCGGCACCATCAGCACAGCAGTTTTTTAAAAATAATATATATATATATATATATATATATATATATATATATATATATATATTATTTAAAAAAAAACAACTTTATTTTCATGGCATATCAGATATATTTCATTCAGCGAGCATGATATCAAACTCGCCTTTGACTCGTTCAGTATCATGCTAGCTGAATGGAATATCTCTGATATACCACTCAACACCAGCCAATTATATTTAAATAATACATGTAGACAAGGCCACAGATCAAGCCAAAAACTATAGCAGCACTGTCAGAAACAGTGGCAATCACCGTGACCGGCTCAACACCATGGTGCATCTCCAATACCCGGGTATGGCGGTGATGCGATTATCATTCCAGCCCCATTACTAGCAATAATAATAATTTAATGATCATATCATTATTAATAACAGAGTTCGCTTCTCTCACCCGCCGGGCCTCGATGTCGTAGGCGAGCCAGCGCACCACGGCCTCCAGCACGTACTTCTCATTCCCAACGTTGAGTTTCTCCATTGCCAACAGCTCACACACACGCTCAGGCGGCAGCTCGCGGAACTCCTCCGTGTCCACCACGTCCCTAAAGTGCGTCTGCAGGTACTCGGTGGCCACATGATGCACGTGGTGCAGGCAGTAGTGCAGGGAGAAGAGTCGGATACCAATGCAGTTCTCGGCCGTGATGCAGTTCTCCAGGAACTGACAGCACAGTGACTTGAGGTCGGTGAGGAGCAGCATGTCTGCAGCTTGCACCACGTCCTGGATGGTGTCCTCACTCAGAGAGATCTATTAGCAGACAGAAGGTTTGACAGGTTTTCCTGACAGGTGCTTTGTAACACACACACACACACACACACACACACACACACACACACACAATCAAAATATATCACCTCTCCACTGAAGATGTAGTCCAGGATCTGCTTCATGATGGGCATGGAGATGCCCTGCAGCTCAATCCTGTAGGTGGATCCATCCTCTTTGGGTGGGTTGTAATTTAGCTTGGTCCTAGAAATATGTAAGCATGGTGAGGGAAAAATTAAGGGTCATTCCATGTCAATTCACACAAATGCCCAAAACCTCCCCAGTGACACCTCTTCAACTTGCCTTACTTTTATTTTCTTAGTGCCTTATGATGTCAAATGAAAGAATCCAACATTTTAGCTTCCTAGCTCGAACGTTTTTTGAGTTATGGCCCTTCAAAGTTTGGGTGCCACGCCCACTTTTGGGGTCCGGGAATTGCACACTTAATTTGCAAGCATTTTTGGAGGCCCATATTTTTTGTTCTAAGGGGGATATAGACCTGTAAATTGCTATATCTATGTATTCTGGCCCTGTCTATCTGATTCTGCACCTAAAAATAGCACAGGTTTACTAACTTTATAGATATTAACCCCTTAAAAGTGGATTTTTTTAATGACACAATAATATTTTTGACCTTTTGGGGGTCCATATCTTGGAAAGTTTTTATGCTGATGGGGTTTCAACTGATTTATCATCATATTTGGGAACTCTACCGTGTACTTAGAGAGTTTCAGGGCACTCCGAGCTTTGGTGGGGGTACAGGAGGGACCCAAATATGGCTTTGGGGCAAAATTACCATTTGGTACGCCCTATTTCAGGCCATTAGTTGGCCATGTGGGCACATGATGACTGGAATGAACCTTTAACCCTATCAACAGACACCTTTTATCAAACTTCTAAGCCAATAAAAACTTTGATTATCCAACTCCTTCAGTATAAACTAAGCATTTGTATAATGGTACTATTTTTGCATATTTTCTGAAAAATCCTAAGTCCGGAAAGTAGGTCAACTGTTGTTTTGACTGCCTATTCATGTTTAACCTCCTAAGGCCCAAGCTGTTTTTTTAACATGCATTTTTTATTTCTCTTTGCTATTTGGGCTTATTAGAACCTGATTAGAATAAAAACTAAGCATCATCTTTTGATAAGATGTACTTTTAGAGAAAAAGTATGTCCACATATGTGGATTCTTGTTCCGAATTTCTAAAAAGTGCTGTCCACGCATGTGACCGCTAAGCCCTAGGAGGTTAAGGTAGTAAAAGCACACCCATATAGTGATTTTAATCTATGGGAAGATTATTTATACCCAATACCCCATTAGTTATATTGACAATTACAAAGGATAAACCCTTTCCTGGCTGTTTCACGATGCTGTTTTTTTTTTTTTTTACATTTGATACCTTTCCCTGTATCCAACCAAACTCTGACCACTATAGACCCTTCCCATGTGACGTCACGACAAACGCGGCCGCCATTTTGGACATGTACTACCAGTAGTCTACCACAGCCAACAACGAGGAACGACGGCGAAGCATCGAAAGGAATATCTCATCTCATCTCATTATCTCTAGCCGCTTTATCCTTCTATAGGGTCGCAGGCAAGCTGGAGCCTATCCCAGCTGACTACGGGCGAAAGGCGGGGTACACCCTGGACAAGTCGCCAGGTCATCACAGGGCTGACACATAGACACAGACAACCATTCACACTCACATTCACACCTACGCTCAATTTAGAGTCACCAGTTAACCTAACCTGCATGTCTTTGGACTGTGGGGGAAACCGGAGCACCCGGAGGAAACCCACGGGGACACGGGAAGAACATGCAAACTCCACACAGAAAGGCCCTTGCCGGCCCCAGGGCTCGAACCCAGGACCTTCCTGCCGTGAGGCGACAGCGCTAACCACTACACCACCGTGCCGCCCCGAAAGGAATATAGCCATCAAAGAAAGTTTTTACTTTCAGCAAGACTTCCATCGTGCCATTATATTGTTGTGCACCTGGATGTAGTAACCATCAACACACAAGGCAAGATTTATCATTTTATTGGATCCCGACAGATGCTGACCGACGGAGAAGATGGATGGTCTCTAAAATATTGGCAAAATGATGTTTATTGACATAGCGATCGTGTGTAACGGGAAGCATTTGCATATCCGAAGTGTTGTGTTTACATCAAAGATAAAATAAACCGATATGACGACTGCTGCTGCCAGGTTGGGGACACAAACTAGTAGAAAGGAAGTGTGCCAACACACTTCCTTTGTGGTCGATTCTGCTTTAAGGTAAGATGCATTTAATTATTCGTCTGCTGTGGGTTTGGAATCGGTAGCCTGACCGATTCGTTCATGTTTGTGGTGCCATTTGTTTGTTGACGCGTGTTGAAATGGAAGATTGGTTGTTGACATGATTTCCAGTGATGCTTTGGTGCTGCTGTGGACCAGATGTGTTGAGTAGCCTGACTGTTTTTTTTTTCTTGCGTGTGGTATCATTGTTGACGCGAGGTTGTTTTTTGAACATGCCAATGCGGACAAGATTTCCCCTGATGAGTTATGACTTCAGACGCGATGCGTGTGTGGAGGTGCGTGATATGTGCGTAAGATAGGCTTCTCATGTGTTTGGAGATCCGCGCTCTGAGACAAGCGCAAGCACCCCCCCCCAAGGGAAAAAAAGGGACCCCCCGAAAATATCGGCATAGTTCGAACACTGGGTTGGAGAAAGTAATGGCAAATAGTGAGTGCACAAACCATAGAAGGTAAACTGTACACAGCACCAGGGCAGTGTGATGGTATGTCTACTTTTAGATTGTGTTAGCTTATCAATGAACACACTCGTCACTCGACGAGTTTCACGTCTTTACGACGGATACTTAAATGTGTGTTAGGTATTATTGTTGCAGTCTAAGCAGTCATTGTAGCAGCTAGATGAGCGAGAACCGAAAGGGTCTGTGCCATAAACCGTTATTTCTTCATGTCCAAAATGGCGATCGCGTTTACGAAGGTCACGTGAGTGAAAAGGGTCTATACACTTAATAGTTAAATGCATCTTTCAAACAGGAAAGGGAAAGATGCAAACAAGGGGATGATCCCAAGAAAAACATCCTGCTTGCTTTACTACATTTGTTCTGACATCCGATCTGGAAGTTAAACCTAGACTCATCAGGGTTTTTTTTTTCAAGAAAAGGGGAAGGGGCCCCTAGCCACTCGTGGAGAAAATTAGCATATCAATTAGCAAAAAGGGGAAATTATAATTTAAATTATTATAATTTATAATATAATTCTGGGGCAGCACGGTGGTGTAGTGGTTAGCGCTGTCGCCTCACAGCAAGAAGGTCCGGGTTTGAGCCCCGGGGCCGGCGAGGGCCTTTCTGTGCGGAGTTTGCATGTTCTCCCCGTGTCCGTGTGGGTTTCCTCCGGGCGCTCCGGTTTCCCCCACAGTCCAAAGACATGCAGGTTAGGTTAACTGGTGGCTCTAAATTGACCGTAGGTGTGAATGTGAGTGTGAATGGTTGTCTGTGTCTATGTGTCAGCCCTGTGATGACCTGGCGACTTGTCCAGGGTGTACCCCGCCTTTCGCCCGTAGTCAGCTGGGATAGGCTCCAGCTTGCCTGCGACCCTGTAGAAGGATAAAGCGGCTAGAGATAATGAGATGAGATGATATAATTCCCTGCACTAAAGAAAGAACCGACAACTGCTGTTCACCAAAACTCACTTATATAGCGAGTTTGCTGATATAGTGACGCCGTCTCTGAGGAAGCATTTATGGAAATCTCTGGTGTCAGTGCTTTATAACAATCAGAGCTAAAGCTGTAACTAGGTTTTCCAACAAGGGGGGGGGGGGGATTAGGACAGCTGTTAACAAGATAAAGCGGCGACTCACAAGCTCTGAAATAATTCAACCCTGTCCGTTTCTATTGTTCTGCCTGTTTCAGGAAACGTGCTTCAAAAACAAACCATTCAGATTTTTCTCCCCTTTCTGTGTCACAAGCCGAGCTCATTAGAATTATCCCCGCCCCCTCATCTGAATATCTCCACTCATGGCTTGAGAAATACCACTGCGAATGAACATTCATGAGGAACGCGCCATCTGATTGCTGGGTTGCCGTCACATCCGCCTCATTAGTTATTCCAAACTTTATCTGGTGGTCTACCAAAGCTCAGTTGACAAAGCGTTTGTACGGACAAGGTGCATCGCTCGCATGAAAAATGACTTACGCTTGCGTTGTTTTCGGTTGTTCGAATCGATCAAACCGTGAAACTGATAAAAGTTTCTTCAGGATTCCTTGTGAACTAATAAAAAAGGGTGAACGAACACAGGATTTCACAAAAAGACGTCGAGAAAGGCGGCTTTTGAACGTCTCAGTGAAATCGAAGGGAGCCGAGTCGAAGCGTGCTCGAGTTTGCAGTGATCACTTGGTGAAAGGTTTGTATCCCTCTCCGCTACAGTGCTGAGCGTAAATGAGTGCACCCCCTTTGAAAAGTAACATTTTAAACAATAGCTCAATAAACACAAACAATTTCCAAAATGTTGACAGGTTTAATATAACATCTGTTTAACTTATAACGGGAAAGTAAGGTTAATAATATAACTTAGATTACACATTTTTCAGTTTTAGTCAAATTAGGGTGGTGCAAAAGTGAGTACACCCCACAACAAAAACTACTACATCTAGTACTTTGTATGGCCTCCATGATTTTTAATGACAGCACCAAGTCTTCTAGGCATGGAATGAACAAGTTGGCGACATTTTGCAACATCAATCTTTTTCCATTCTTCAACAATGACCTCTTTTAGTGACTGGATGCTGGATGGAGAGTGATGCTCAACTTGTCTCTTCAGAATTCCACAAAGAAAATAATTTCTTTACACCACTAAGGTGAAGGCTACAAGAAGATCAGCAAAGCTTTACTTATCAGTCAGAATACTGTAGCAAAAGTGGTACAAAAATTTAAGAAAGATGGAACTGCAACCATCTCACAGAGACGTCCAGGCCGTCCACGGAAGTTAACACCTCAACAGGAGCGTCTTCTGATGAGAAGGGTTGAAGAAAATCGGCATGCAAGTTCACTGCAGTTATCTAAAGAAGTAGAAAGCCAAACTGAGGTGACTATTTCCCGTGACGCAATCTGGCGTACACTGCAGAGGAATGGCATGCATGGACGCCGTCCACGAAAGAAGCCTCTCCTAAAGCCCAGGCACACAAAAGCCCACCTAGAGTTTGCCAGGGCCCATGCTGACAAAGATGAAGACTACTGGGACTCTATACTCTGGAATAGAGCTGGGCGATATGGCCTAAAAAAAAAAAATCTTCGATTTTTTTCACAAAAAATCCGATTTTCGATTTTAATCGATTTTTCCCCCCTACTAAAAATCAAACTACAGATGACAAAGAAATGGTTCAAAACAAGTTTTACCCTTATTTTGTTTTCACTTAAATTTCCCCTTTGGGGTTAAAGTGCAAAAAGAAGCCAAAAAACAAGCTTGTAGATGAGATAACATCGCGATAGCATCTGTGACTGCCTTCCACCGTGCCCCATTCTTATCATAAGGCACACAGTTTGAAAATGTGTCCGGGACAGTTGCTTGCTTTACTTTGTATGGTGCGCTCGTGCTGCGGCTGTTTTCATTCCGCTGGGAGCAGCACTTCTCCCGCTCCGCTCCGTGCTTCTGTTTAAGGTCCGATGCCGCAAAACCGAACCAATTCCAGATCACGGAGGAAGCTACTCCTTTCTTGGGCACAAGTTGCGGCTTTCCCCCAATCACTGCCATCTTGTTTGAGTGTGTCTATGGCAAGTGTGCGGGAGGAGGGCTATAGTGTCAGTGCCCGATCCGTCCCTGCTGCCCGATCCGTTCCGCACACATTCCGCAGTGGCCAAGTACGTCTCCTGATCTGAACCCAATCGAACACCTATGGGGAATTCTGAAGAGACAAGTTGAGCATCACTCTCCATCCAGCATCCAGCCACTAAAAGAGGTCGTTGTTGAAGAATGGAAAAAGATTGATGTTGCAAAATGTCGCCAACTTGTTCATTCCATGCCTAGAAGACTTGGTGCTGTCATTAAAAATCATGGAGGCCATACAAAGTACTAGATGTAGTAGTTTTTGTTGTGGGGTGTACTCATTTTTGCACCACCCTAATTTGAGTAAAACTGAAAAATGTGTAATATAAGTTATATTATTAACCTTACTTTCATGTTATAAGTTAAACAGATGTTATATTAAACTTTGTCTTGTCAACATTTTGGAAATTGTGTTGAGATATTGTTTAAAATGTTACTTTTCAAACGGGGTGCACTCATTTACGCTCAGCACTGTATGTCCTTAGTGTTTTCCAAGTACTTTTCTTGCTGTGTGCCATTATTTTACGGTACTTTTTTTTTAGTCACCAAGCGCTAAAGTCCCCAGCTGTTTCTTCAGAGCCTAATCTAGGAATTTGAAAATAGGGGACAGATCCCTCACTAGCTGTAGAAACAGGGGACAGAAAATATTAACATGGGTAAAAATATCCCTCATTTGCTCCAGTTAGTGGGGACAGAAAAATAAGTAATACATTGGTAGATATTTTCAAGAGTGCATCTATAAACAGAACAGTTTTATTAATAAAACTAAATACATGTAACAAACAAACATTCATATCAGATGTTAATCTATATAATATCATAATTATGGCACGATACATATCCTTTAATACAGTGATATGAAAACATCACTATCAGCAAACACTTATCCACAGTTTATAGTATTGCACAAACATTATGATCAGATCTGAACTTTAAAAATGTAAAAAGATTTTAGATCAAAAACTATATGAAGAATTATATACTGCAAAACCTTACAAATATGACTAGTTTTCTGTTATATGACTAGGTTACTGTTTTACTATAAATCATGTGACTAGCCTATTTTTACCAATTTGACCACCAGTAGGGCGGCACGGTGGTGTAGTGGTTAGCGCCGTCGCCTCACAGCAAGAAGGTCCGGGTTCGAGCCCCGTGGCCGGCGAGGGCCTTTCTGTGCGGAGTTTGCATGTTCTCCCCGTGTCCGCGTGGGTTTCCTCCGGGTGCTCCGGTTTCCCCCACAGTCCAAAGACATGCAGGTTAGGTTAACTGGTGACTCTAAATTGACCGTAGGTGTGAATGTGAGTGTGAATGGTTGTCTGTGTCTAAGGTGGGGTTTACATTAGACCGTATCAGCAGATCATCAGATTAACGTTTTTAAAAACGATTAGCGTGCACACAGCAACGCCAATACACGATTCGCGTGCACACAGCAATGCCAATACACGGATACGCTAATCACATGACTAATTCGGCACGCAAGTTGAAATGTGTCAGTGCGGCTCATCGCTTCCTCCTCAGCGGCTGCGCTCCAAATCACTCCGCCCTGAACAGCGAGTGCCCTCTGGAGGGTGCGCACTCCGGCCCTGCGCCGCTCACAGAGCGCGCGAGTGAAGCACACGAGCAGTGATTCGGGACTGAGCCGCTGTGCGCAAGTCACTTACCACTTGCAAGTGGAAGGATGGCAAGCCTAAAAACAATCATAACTACACAATGGGCAGTATTTGCATCAGTATTTGCAGTATTTTCATACTTTTATACTCTTTAATGAAAGGTGATACAAGGCGGAAGTCCGCGCCGTTTTTCAGCAGTCGCGTCACATGACCAACGCCAGCGAATCAGGAAGGTGGATGTCACAGTGACGTTGTCCAATGAGACGCCAACTAGAGCTCAGCACAGCGTATCCGCGTATTCTCAATGTTTACACAGCACCGGAGCTGACACGATCTGGATTGAATACGTGGACGCTGGTGGATTCCCGTTTCCAGGCGTTTTAATGTAAACGGACAGTGCATCCGCGAAGAAAATGAGACAGATACGGTCTAATGTAAACTTGGCCTATGTGTCAGCCCTGTGATGACCTGGCGACTTGTCCAGGGTGTACCCCGCCTTTCACCCGTAGTCAGCTGGGATAGGCTCCAGCTTGCCTGCGACCCTGTAGAACAGGATAAAGCGGCTAGAGATAATGAGATGACCACCAGTAGTATAATGTTGCATTTCAAATATCTCATCTCATCTCATTATCTCTAGCCGCTTTATCCTTCTACAGGGTCGCAGGCAAGCTGGAGCCTATCCCAGCTGACTACGGGCGAAAGGCGGGGTACACCCTGGACAAGTCGCCAGGTCATCACAGGGCTGACACACAGACACAGACAACCATTCACACTCACATTCACACCTATGATAAATTTAGAGTCACCAGTTAACCTAACCTGCATGTCTTTGGACTGTGGGGGAAACCGGAGCACCCGGAGGAAACCCACGCGGACACGGGGAGAACATGCAAACTCCGCACAGAAAGGCCCTCGCCGGCCACGGGGCTCGAACCCAGGACCTTCTTGCTGTGAGGCGACAGCGCTAACCACTACACCACCGTGCCGCCCCCGCATTTCAAATATGACTAGGTTAATATTACATCATTTGATATAGTTTTTTTTTTAAAGATTTTTTTGGGCTTTTTTCACCTTTATTATTGGATAGGACAGTGTAGAGACAGGAAATGAGCGGGAGATAGAGACGGGGAGGGATCGGGAAATGACCTCGGGTCGGAATCGAACCCAGGTCACCGGATTTATGGTATGGCGCCTTATCCACCTGAGCCACGACGCCCACATTTGATATAGTTAAGTCTAAAATCCATGTAGTCTTGCCACTATTAATTAATAATAAGATGAAAAATCTGACTTTCTGAATAAAATAAAATCACTATCAAATATTTAAAAATGCTATCATATTTGTTTTGCTCAGACCACCTTTCATGAAAGTGAAAAACATTAAACAATCTACCTATGTTTAAACTAGATTTTGACATAAATGACTGGAGATAATCTCAAAATTCAGACTTCCTAAAAAGTATATAATCTCTATCATTTACAATCTTACAGTACCTACAATTACACAAGAACAGATTAAATATAGTTCATAATATTTTTAAATAAAACTTACATAATACCAAACATTATCAAACTAATTGTATATTGGCATTAGGAAAATAATATCAAATTCAAACTTCAAAAACCATTATCAATCAGAATCAAATGACTTAGTACGTCTTCACACTGTCATATAATTACTCTAAGATCATATTTGTACACAAACTTATATATGTCTTATATATCAACTAAGCACCTTTACTATTTGAATATGATTAATAACATAATACTAAACTGAATGAAACAAATTACTCCCAAACAAAAAAAATCAACTAGAATTCATGTAGAACTTATCTTTAAACTAGTTTTTGACATAGATGACTAGAGATAATCCCAAAATTCAGACTTCCTAAACAGCATATTATCATGATAATCTCTTATTATTTGCAGTAATGTTACAGTACCTACCATTACACAAGAACAGATTAAATCTATTTCATAATATCTTGTATCGGGTTGTGTAATGTCGGCTGGATTAGAATCCGTCACTTCTGTGTCTTCGTTTTGTTTCCTTTTTTCGTCCAAAGGTTTTTCAACGTGACCACGCGTTTTGACATTGTTGTGTTTGGATGAGACAGAACGATATGCCATGTGCTTTTGGGTATTTTTAAAACACTTCACACGATTGGTTGAGATACACTGCCTTCCGGTTCAGTGACCAATGATATAATGGTTCACAAAACTGTTTTACCCGCTAAATAAACCATTCGGAATACTTCGGTCCTTTCCGATATTTTCCGATTGGTGTGTAAACAACGCTATATTTACCGCAGTGCTTGCTAGCGGGTGCTGACAAACTGATACGCACGAGATTCAGTAAAACGCGACTACACGCTCTCTACTTAAGGCCTCTGCATGCTTGTGCGACAAGGCTTTCACAGATAGCTTTTCGCAGACAGTTGTAATTTATTGTTGAGCGGGGATAATAGGCGTGCGCGATGTTATTCACCGGCACAACGCAAGGGGGCGCGAAGTCGTTAGGAGTAGTTGGTGGGTGTGGTTAGTGGAGTGTTTATCCTCCGGTTACTTATAATGACTAGAACTTTTTTTTTATAATGACTAGAACTGGAGTCGTATAGATGTACGTACTTCCTCAATCAACCGCTCTTCATGCTGCTCCATCTTCGCTCGTGTTTTTAAAAATCCCGGTCGTGAAAACAAAACAAACCGGGAAAGTAGTGAAGCGGAAGTGCGTGTACAGCGGATGTAGAGTGGACCAATCAGAGCCCTCTTGTCTGCGGCGCTGTCTGCGAGGCTTCTGCGGTGGTCACAATTTTTGGGAGGTGCACGCAGAGCGTCTGCGAAGGTGGGGGGGCTACGCAGACACTGTCTGCGACGCTATCTGCGAGGACTGGGTTGTCAGCATAAATTGGCCTTTAGACTACGTTCAGACTGCACCCTGAAACAACCCATATCTGATTTTTTTGCCCATATGCGACCTGTATCCGATTTGTTATTGACAATCTGAACGACACAGATCCGATTTTTTCACATGCGACCCAGGCCGCTTGGATATGTGGTCCTAAATCCGATGCATATCCGATATTTTCACATGCGACTGCAGTCTGACCGGACAGGTCGCATTCATGCGACCTACACGTCATCAACAAGAGACAAACGTCACTATTCTGCGTTGGCTAATCCCGCCTCTTTGGTGGAAAACAACAACATTTGTACAGTTTTCAGAATTTAAATAGACTTTTATAGAATTGATCAAGCTAATGGTGGATTTGGTAGGGACCTGGATGTTGATCTGTTAGCCTGATTAAATAAAACAGTTTCTATAACTGATTTATAACTTAAACCATCCTGTATTACAAGATTGTTCTGGAAATTTCCAGTAATTTGACACCTTCGGTCTCATTAGTCTGCTGCCCACATTAATCAGATTATTGTGTGAGTTCCGCCGCCGCCACAAAAACCACATCGCCAGGTCTCGCCTCATCTCCATAGCAAACTGCACTGGTGTTTCTGCACCTTGAGCCAGCGCTGAGAGAAGTTGCAGAATTCAGCTGGCTATAAACAATCTAAATAAATATTTATAAAAATGTGGAAAAAGTTTATTAATATGACGAAATAAATATGTGCAAATTATTAAGCCTGAATTAAGAGTTTGGTAATACAGCGGCCGTATCCCAAATGACTGCCTACTGAAGCTCGAGTGCACTATATAGAGTTTAAAAATCCATTACTTCCTAGTAACATGTAGTGCACTTATATAGAAATTAGAGACACATTTAGGAGTCAACCCTCGTTACCAGGCTACACGTTTTCATTTCAGTTCAGAAACAAAAACACACACGAGACCTCACACTTTAACCAGATAATTAAACAAACAAACAATCATTAAACATGAAGGGTGCGCTTTTTTTTTGTTTACGTATTACGTAGATGTGCTTATTACGTGTCAATTTGCGCATGCGGGACACTTTTGGGTCGTTTTCCGTTCATATTGGAGATCGCATACAAGTCGCATATAATTGGTAATGTGAACGGCCTAACAAAAAAATCGGATTTCACAACAAATCGGATATGGGTCGTTTCAGGTTGCAGTCTGAACGTAGTGTTATAAACGCGCGACAAAATGAATAGATACGCGATATCACTCTCATGCCCAAAAAGTGGATGTGCGACAGACAGATAAAAAAACGCATATTATTACGTATTACGCGCCCGAGATTAGGCTCTGTTTCTTTGTTTACTCCTCACTCAGTCCATATGCATGAAGGTCGCGACAAAATTCTTCCCCAGCCACACAGTTACAATGCGCCGTGATCACTTCTCCGTCCTGTTTAACTAAGATCCAGGTCTTTAAAGGGGTTTCTGATTATCTTTGTGAATGATTTAGGTGGGGTTTACATTAGACCGTATCAGCGGATCATCAGATTAACGTTTTTAAAATGATTAGTGTGCACACAGCAACGCCAATACACGATTCGCGTGCACACAGCAACGCCAATACACGGATACGCTCGGCTCCGCAGGCATCCTGCGCTCCAAATCACTCCGCCCTGAACAGCGAGTGCCCTCTGGAGGGTGCGCACTCCGGCCCTGCGCAGCTCACAGAGCGCGTGAGTGAAGCGCACGAGCAGTGATTCGGGACTGAGCCGCTGTGTGTGTGATCCCAGCGCATATCACTTACCACTTGCAAGTGGAAGGATGGCAAGCCTAAAGACAATCATAACTACACAATGGGCAGTATTTGCATCAGTATTTGCAGTATTTTCATACTTTTATACTCTTTAATGAAAGGTGATACAAGGCGGAAGTCCGCGCCGTTTTTCAGCAGTCGCGTCACATGACCAACGCCAGCGAATCAGGAAGGTGGATGTCACAGTGACGTTGTCCAATGACGACGCCAGCTAGAGCTCAGCACAGCGTATCTGTGTATTCTCAATGTTTACACAGCACCGGACCAGACACGATCTAGATTGAATACGTGGACGCTGGCGGATTCCCGTTTCCCGGCGTTTCCAGGCGTTTTAATGTAAACGGACAGTGCATCCGCGAAGAAAACGAGACAGATACGGTCTAATGTAAACTTGGCCTTAGCTGAGAGATAAGAGCCAACACAAGTGAGAATCAAGCGAACTGTTGTTTGTTTACTCTTCAACTTGCAGCGCTTCGTTTGTAAAGACGCAAACGAAAAGCTTAAATAAATAACTAAATAAAAACGAACGTACTTACACGGGCAAAAACAATACAGGATTCATTCGGCAGCGACTTGATCCCGAGGTCCTTTACCCAGCCACATACAAAAAAGGTTGTAAGCCTCCATACTCTTCCACGCTTTCATCTGTTTTGCGGTGCAACACCAGATAGTTCGAGATGTCGGGGAACTCGACTGAAGGGTAGTTTTCGAGATCGTATGACAAATCCTTCTTTCCCAGACTGTAGGGGTCGATTCCATTGCACATAGCAATCTTCTGAATATATCTAACGCCAGCAGGGGCTTCTAGATTACGAGCGTACTCTGATAAGTTATCGCTAGTTGTTTGCACTACGGCAGCCGTTTAGACCACCAGCTATTTCACTTCCGGTAAAACCGCTAAGAAAAAAGTCACATGACTGAAACCCAGCAGTAGACTGGTGGGAGGGGGGTGGGGTGAGCAGTGGCTAATTATCATTTAAAGGAACAGGCTCTCAAATCAGCCATTCTGAACAGGGCTGTTTAGACAGGGGGAGAAGGGAGCTGTGGCGCTTTATCCTTGTGGTATTTTGACCAAAGCATGTCACAGACATTTGATTAAAGTGCCATTCCACCATTGGATGTATTCTTTGGCATAAAATACAATATATTTTGACAACATATATAAATGGTATCACTAGATAGAGAAATCTTTTAGCTTCAAAATGATATATCAAACATAATTTTTTGACAACGACAAGTATATTAATTTTGCGACCAAAGTCACCTACCCTTTTAATTTCCGCGCGTGATGTCATCGGCAGGTTCCCCTTCTTGTGTACCACGTGACGTGTGACGTGGCACATATTATCAGCAATGGCGGATAGAACACGATAAAAATAATACCAATAAATCTAGCTAATACCAATAAATCTAGCTAACTGAAAGATTAACTCAATTTTTCGCAATTTTTTTGGCCCCCATATACGAGGAGAAATGACTCTCTCACTTTGGGGGTTTCCTGGTCTAAAAATAGACCGACATGTGGTACACAAGAAGGGGAACCTGCCGATGACATCACGTTTCACTACCGCGCGGAAATTAAAAGGGTAGATGACTTTGGTCGCAAAATTAATATACTTGTCGTTGTCAAAAAATTATGTTTGATATATCATTTTGAAGCTAAAAGATTTCTCTGTCTAGTCATGTTGTCATAAAATATATTGTATTTTATGCCAAAGAATACATCCAATGGTGGAATGGCACTTTAAGACGTCAGGGAACCGTGTCAACTTGTGGAAAAAGGGTAGATCACCTTTAATAAATGAAAACTAATCGGCACATTTCTGTGGTATAAAAGGAATAAAGCACTTTTAGAAATGGCATTTTTCTGAAAACAGATCAACTTTGAGCTGGTAATAGAATCTCATGACCCTGTTGTTGATTATTTTCCTACAACTGCACACTTTTATATTCGATGTATTTGAAACATTTTCCAGTGAAATTCAACAACTATGGAATCAATTTTGTGCCAAAATGTTCATACAATACTTTTGAAATATCAAACAAAAACGACAAATCAAAATACAAAAAAACAAAAAAAAGTCAATTTTTTTTAGACTGGCAAACAAATTATTCGTGTAATCGTGCAAAATATCAGTCTATTCCTCTTCAGAAACCTTTTATTTTTGTTCCGCGTCTTTCTCAGTTTTGTTTGACGTAATTTATTTTGGTTGCGATTCCAGCTTTCTCGTTTGCGCTCCCTGACTTTTTGCTTGCAGTTTTGGCACAAACTTGACGTGTGGGTGGGCTGTCCAGGAATGCATTCCCATTGGCTAACTTGTGTTTGACTGACAGCTCCGCTCAGCCATTCCCTACTCGGATTCTGGCGGACTGTTTGACGAGTGACCGATCCATTGACGGTAAACAAGGATCGAGTGGACTTCAGTGGCGACTATGATATTGAATTAATTCAACAAAGTGTAAGTACGGGACAAATGTGCTGTATGTGTTGCAGTAGTGCACATTATGCAGGCGTGTTTAACGTTAGCAAGACAGCTATTATATTGGGTAGTGGAGCGAAGGCTAACATTTGACTTGCCATGAAACACCTGCATAATGTGCACTACTGCAACACATACAACACATCTGTCCCGCACTTACACTTTGTTGAATTAATTCAATATCATAGTCGCCACTGAAGTCCACTCGATCCTTGTTTACCGTCAATGGATCGGTCACTCGTCAAACAGTCCGCCAGAATCCGAGTAGGGAATGGCTGAGCGTAGCTGTCAGTCAAACACAAGTTAGCCAATGGGAATGCATTCCTGGACAGCCCGCCCACACGTGAAGTTTGTGCCAAATCTGCAAGCAAAAAGTCAGGGAGCGCAAACGAGAAAGCTGGAATCGCAACCAAAATAAATTACGCCAAACAAAACTGAGAAAGACGCGGAACAAAAATAAAAGGTTTCTGCAGAGGAACAGACTGATATTTTGCACGATTACACAAATAATTTGTTTGCCAGTCTAAAAAAATTGACTTTTTTTTGTTTTTTTGTATTTTGATTTGTCGTTTTTGTTTGATATTTCAAAAGTATTGTATGAACATTTTGGCACAAAATTGATTCCATAAACAACTGCCCTAACACTTCTGTTATAAGCAAATTCTGAGTAAAAGGATGTAGACATTAGGTGGAAAAACAGGTTTTCCTTGAAGGCTACGAGTACGTAAAATGCAGGATGGGAATGTGAATAGTCTTTACCAGATATAAATATATAACAAACCCTGCTCCTGGAGACTCCAGCAGCCTAAAAGTGTTTCTCTCCACCCCGAACTGACACACCTATCCCAGACCTACCATTTAAAAGTTACAGCCAGTAAACAGTGGGCTGTGTTCAAACTTCTCCCAGCAGGGCTAGGCAACCTTTTTCCCCCTATTGTTATAATCGCAGCTATTATGCATCAAGCCAAACCCCAACGAATAATAAATAAAAGCTACCTTTCCACCAGTTGGAGTGGTTTTATGTTGGTTGGGGCACAAGTGCATGATCATCTTGTATAGAAAAACCTTTTCTTCTGTGTTCATAATTGTACAGAGCCTCTAAAGTCCCAAAAGGTGATTTTTAAAAAAAATCTCACGCGAGCAAGTCACTGTACCAGTCTCGTGCGGGCAAGCCACCCGTGTTTATCTCGTGCAGGCAAGCCACCTGGTGGGTGGCACGGTGATGTAGTGGTTAGCGCTGTCGCCTCACAGCAAGAAGGTCCGGGTTCGAGCCCCGTGGCCGGCGAGGGCCTTTCTGTGTGGAGTTTGCATGTTCTCCCTGTGTCTGTGTGGGTTTCCTCCGGGTGCTCCGGTTTCCCCTACAGTCCAAAGACATGCAGGTTAGGTTGACATGGGGCGGCCTTGGGCTGAGGTGCCCTTGAGCAAGGTACCGAACCCCTGACTGCTCTCCGGGCGCTCTGGTGTGGCTGCCCACTGCTCTGGGTGTGTGTGTGTGTGTGTTCACTGCTTCAGATGGATTAAATGCAGAGGATGAATTTCACTGTGCTTGAAGTGTGCATGTGACGAATAAAGGTTTCTTCTTCTTTATCTCATACGGGCAAGCCGCCCGTGCTTATCATCACTTGCGGGCAAGCCGCCCGTGCTTATCATCTCGTGCGGGCAAGCTGCCCGTGCTTATCATCTCGTGCGGGCAAGCCGCCCGTGCTTATCATCTCATGCGGGCAAGCCGCCTCTCGTGCGGGCAAGCCGCCCGTGCTTATCATCTCATGCGGGCAAGCCGCCTCTCGTGCGGGCAAACCACCTGTGCTTATCATCTTGTGCGGGCAAGCCACCTGTGCTTATCATTTCCTGCGGGCAAGCCGCCCGTGCTTATCATCTCGTGCGGGCAAGCCGCCCGTGCTTATCATCTCGTGCGGGCAAGCCGCCCGTGCTTATCATCTCGTGCGGGCAAGCCGCCCGTGCTTATCATCTCGTGCGGGCAAGCCGCCCGTGCTTATCATCTCGTGCGGGCAAGCCGCCCGTGCTTATCATCTCGTGCGGGCAAGCCGCCCGTGCTTATCATCTCGTGCGGGCAAGCAGCCTCTCGTGCGGGCAAGCCACCTGTGCTTATCATTTCCTGCGGGCAAGCCGCCCGTGCTTATCATCTCGTGCAGGCAAGCCGCCCGTGCTTATCATCTCGTGCGGGCAAGCCACCTCTCGTGCAGGCAAACCACCTGTGTTTAGCATCTCGTGTGGGCAAGCCGCCCGTGCTTATCATCTCGTGGGGGCAAGCCGCCCGTGCTTATCATCTCGTGCGGGCAAGCCACCTCTCGTGCGGGCAAACCACCTGTGCTTATCATCTCGTGTGATCAAGCCACCTCTCGTGCGGGCAAGCCGCCTGTGTTTAGCATCTCGTGTGGGCAAGCCGCCCATGCTAATCATCTCGTGCGGGCAAGCCACCTCTCGTGCGGGCAAACCACCTGTGCTTATCATCTCGTGTGGCCAAACCACCTCTCGTGTGGGCAAGCCGCCCGTGTTTATCATCTCGTGCGGGCAAGCCACCCGTGCTTATCATCTCGTGCGGGCAAGCCACCTCTCGTGCGGGCAAGCCACCCGTGCTTATCATCTCGTGCGGGCAAGCCGCCCGTGTTTATCATCTCGTGCGGGCAAGCCACCTCTCGTGCGGGCAAACCACCTGTGCTTATCATCTCGTGTGGCCAAACCACCTCTCGTGTGGGCAAGCCACCCATGCTTATCTCGTGCGGGCAAGCCACCTCTCATGCGGGCAAGCCACCCATGTTTATCATCTCGTGCGGGCAAGCCGCCCGTGCTTATCATCTCGTGCCGGCAAGCCGCCTCTCGTGCGGGCAAACCACCTGTGCTCATCATCTCGTGTGGGCAAGCCACCCGTTTATATGATCTCATGCGGGCAAGCCACCCGTGCTTATTATCTCGTGCGGGCAAGCCGCCCGCGCTTATCATCTCGTGTGGGCAAGCCGCCTCTCGTGCGGGCAAGCCACCCATGCTTATCATCTTGTGCGGGCAAGCCGCCTGTGTTTATCATCTCGTGTGGGCAAGCCACCTCTCGTGCGGGCAAGCCGCCCGTGTTTATCATCTCGTGTGGGCAAGCCACCTCTCGTGCGGGCAAGCCGCCCGTGTTTATCATCTCGTGTGGGCAAGCCACCCGTGCTTATCATCTTGTGCGGGCAAGCCACCCGTGCTTATTATCTCATGCGGGCAAGCCGCCCGCGCTTATCTCGTGTGGGCAAGCCGCCTCTCGTGCGGGCAAGCCACCCATGCTTATCATCTTGTGTGGGCAAGCCGCCTGTGTTTATCATCTCGTGTGGGCAAGCCACCTCTTGTGCGGGCAAGCCGCCCGTGTTTATCATCTCGTGCGGGCAAGCCACCCCTCCTGCGGGCAAGCCACCCGTGCTTATCATCTCGTGCGGGCAAGCCACCCGTGTTTATCATCTCGTGCGGGCAAGCCACCCCTCCTGCGGGCAAGCCACCCGTGCTTATCATCTCGTGCGGGCAAGCCACCCGTGTTTATCATCTCGTGCGGGCAAGCTGCCCGTGCTTATCATCTTGTGCGGGCAAGCCGCCTGTGCTTATCATCTTGTGCGGGCAAGCCGCCTGTGTTTATCATCTCGTGTGGCCAAACCACCTCTCCTGTGGGCAAGCCACCCGTGCTTATCTCGTGCGGGCAAGCCACCTCTCATGCGGGCAAGCCACCCATGTTTATCATCTCGTGCGGGCAAGCCGCCCGTGCTTATCATCTTGTGCCGGCAAGCCGCCTCTCGTGCGGGCAAACCACCTGTGCTCATCATCTCGTGTGGGCAAGCCACCCGTTTATATGATCTCATGCGGGCAAGCCACCCGTGCTTATTATCTCGTGCGGGCAAGCCGCCCGCGCTTATCATCTCGTGTGGGCAAGCCGCCTCTCGTGCGGGCAAGCCACCCATGCTTATCATCTTGTGCGGGCAAGCCGCCCGCGCTTATCATCTCGTGTGGGCAAGCCGCCTCTCGTGCGGGCAAGCCACCCATGCTTATCATCTTGTGCGGGCAAGCCGCCTGTGTTTATCATCTCGTGTGGGCAAGCCACCTCTCGTGCGGGCAAGCCGCCCGTGTTTATCATCTCGTGTGGGCAAGCCACCTCTCGTGCGGGCAAGCCGCCCGTGTTTATCATCTCGTGTGGGCAAGCCACCCGTGCTTATCATCTTGTGCGGGCAAGCCACCCGTGCTTATTATCTCATGCGGGCAAGCCGCCCGCGCTTATCTCGTGTGGGCAAGCCGCCTCTCGTGCGGGCAAGCCACCCATGCTTATCATCTTGTGCGGGCAAGCCGCCTGTGTTTATCATCTCGTGTGGGCAAGCCACCTCTTGTGCAGGCAAGCCGCCCGTGTTTATCATCTCGTGCGGGCAAGCCACCCCTCCTGCGGGCAAGCCACCCGTGCTTATCATCTCGTGCGGGCAAGCCACCCGTGTTTATCATCTCGTGCGGGCAAGCCACCCCTCCTGCGGGCAAGCCACCCGTGCTTATCATCTCGTGCGGGCAAGCCACCCGTGTTTATCATCTCGTGCGGGCAAGCTGCCCGTGCTTATCATCTTGTGCGGGCAAGCCGCCTGTGTTTATCATCTCGTGTGGGCAAGCCACCTCTCGTGCGGGCAAGCTGCCCGTGTTTATCATCTCGTGCGGGCAAGGTTGTAACTTGGGTGTAAAAGTTCACCTTTCAGAAGCAGTGCATAATCAAGACTTGGCTTCTCTCAAAATCTCCACCATGTTGAAGAAATCTTCCATATTCAAAGGAAGGTGTGAAAGTGATGTGAGAGCAGCAGGAGGTGCTGTGAGGTGCAGTGCTGTGTGTGACACACCCTGTTGCTGTTCCAGCATGTTTCAGAAGCATGACTAAGGCCACGTAATAAACGAACTGCAGTGTTGCACAGCAAGGAAAAACAAACCCAAAGCCACTGAACAGCGCCTGCAGTACAGCAGCGACAGGGGGCTCACTGTTCTGGGATCTGCTCATGGAGCCAAGCTCGGGATGATGTTTTCTGAGAAATGTCCAAAGTTTCAGTACCTGATATATGGACTCGCAGCTGCCAGGATATTTTTCTGCACAGGGATTTCTTCCCCTTCCAGGACCAAGACAGCGTCCTGGAAACTCCCGTCCTCTCTGAAAGAGCGCAGGGACCTCAAGAGCTTCTGGGAGTGCTGCGGATCCGAGACCACTGACCCGGGATCAGCCTCAGCCCCGGCTTTCGACATTTCCTCCGAACTAACTACCGCCACCAAACAAAACCAGCTACAGAATATTAACGATGACGCATAACATGAGCAAACAATCCGGATTATAGAAATTCGGATATTACTGAGTGCTGTAGATATTTGCTGGAACCGAATCCGCGACCTATGACTTCATGCTCCTGGGAGGCGGCGGTTTGTGATCACGCTGGAGCTGCTACAGTAATGTAAATACCGTCACTTCTTCTTCTCTCCTCTATTGGAGACTGGAGAGCTGAGTTACCGCCACCTGCTGGACTAGAGTGCAAACAGCAATCAATGTGGACAGGGTTCATCACAAGGGGGAGCTAGAGCTCTTCCATGGGTGTTAATAATGTATTCTTTTGAAAGAAAGAAAGCACAATTTTATTCATCACACACTTGTGAAATTTCCTCTCTGCATTGAACCCATCTGAAGCAGTGAACACACATAGACAACCATTCACACCTACGGTCAATTTAGAGTCACCAGTTAACCTAACCTGCATGTCTTTGGACTGTGGGGGAAACCGGAGCACCCGGAGGAAACCCACGCGGACACGGGGAGAACATGCAAACTCCGCACAGAAAGGCCCTCGCCGGCCACGGGGCTCGAACCCGGACCTTCTTGCTGTGAGGCGACAGCGCTAACCACTACGCCACCGTGCTGGCCGTGTTAATAATGTATTCTTTTGAAAGAAAGAAAGCACAATTTTATTCATCACACACTTGTGAAATTTCCTCTCTGCATTGAACCCATCTGAAGCAGTGAACACACATAGACACAGACAACCATTCACACCTACGGTCAATTTAGAGCCACCAGTTAACCTAACCTGCATGTCTTTGGACTGTGGGGGAAACCGGAGCACCCGGAGGAAACCCACGCAGACACGGGGGGAACATGCAAACTCCGCACAGAAAGGCCCTCGCCAGCCACTGGGTTCGAACCCAGAACCTTCTTGCTGTGAGGCGACAGCGCTAACCACTACACCACCGTGCCACCCAAAAACTATTCCTTCCTTGGACAGTGCTAAGGATTGATCTCAACAATGATGGAATGTAAATATGATTACAAGCTTTTTAGAAATATGCCTAAAGCCTATGCTGTCTTCACAGAGTGATCCGCATCGCTGAGTGGATCACCAGACAGCACTGCCCTGCATCCAAGACATCAACACAGGGCTGTGCAGGTCCAGGGCAAACCAGATCATCAGGCGCGTAGCTACCGTAGGATTTTTCAAAGGTGGGGGTCACACGCTGACTGGCAGCCTGAGTGCATTATCTCATCTCATCTCATCTCATCTCATCTCATCTCATTATCTCTAGCCGCTTTATCCTTCTACAGGGTCGCAGGCAAGCTGGAGCCTATCCCAGCTGACTACGGGCAAAAGGCGGGGTACACCCTGGACAAGTCGCCAGGTCATCACAGGGCTGACACATAGACACAGACAACCATTCACACTCTGAGTGCATTATGTAACAAAAAATAATTACCATTGCTAGTTTTAGGTAGCTTAGAAACCGACTCTTCCATTATTGCTGTATTCTTGATGTTGTGTTCTAGAAACGGCACTAAAACTTAGCTTCGAAACCATAAAATGCAACTTTGATGGTAAAAAATATAATAATTGCTTACCTGTCTTCATGTCAAAAGAAGGAGGAAAGTTTCGCTTAAAGACTGCAGCTACACTGGCAGCTTGACCATGTTTTCTAGTGCGATCGTGTTGTGCTTGCGCAGAACTGTCAGTCCTGCGCGCCTTGGCTCGTGCACCTGAAGACACGTGCGAGCTCCGGCATGCGTACCGTTAACAAAGAACACCTATCTTTAATCAAATCAATGAACTATGTTTGGGCTATTTAAGTACTGCACCCATGCAAGGACGATGTGAAGTATTATGCCGTGTCTAGTGTGCCTTACAGAGCCTTGTTTCCTGTCCCTGTTTCTCGTCCCTTGATCTTGTATAGTTTTGCCTCTGATATCCTGTCCGCACCTCGATTGACCTCCTGCCTGTTTCCTTGATTACGACTTTGCCTGCTGTTTCGGACTGTTTGTTTGTTGTGTGCGTTTCACACACTTTATGCTCATATCGCACTGTGTATTATTTAACATGTCTGCACTTACATCCGCCTGTCCCGCACACACTCTGACAAACTGGGTTTTTGCGCCCAAACCACAGGAAGTCAAGGTTATAGAAACCCTAATGAGGCTGAGGTGACAATGTCGCATCTCATCTCATTATCTCTAGCCGCTTTATCCTTCTACAGGGTCGCAGGCAAGCTGGAGCCTATCCCAGCTGACTACGGGCGAAAGGCGGGGTACACCCTGGACAAGTCGCCAGGTCATCACAGGGCTGACACATAGACACAGACAACCATTCACACTCACATTCACACCTACGGTCAATTTAGAGTCACCAGTTAACCTAACCTGCATGTCTTTGGACTGTGGGGGAAACCGGAGCACCCGGAGGAAACCCACGCGGACACGGGGAGAACATGCAAACTCCACACAGAAAGGCCCTCGCCGGCCCCGGGGCTCGAACCCAGGACCTTCTTGCTGTGAGGCGACAGCGCTAACCACTACACCACCGTGCCGCCCTAGGTGACAATGTAGTTTTAAAAAAAAATTACAGTGGGCACTTTTCTAATATTCTTATGCAACTATTGAAAAAAATTTATGGTCCGATAAAGGGGGGGTCATGGGCACCCCAGGACACCCCCTCCCCCAGCTACGCCCCTGATCATTAAGAACATTCACCATTCCAACCATTAACTGTTTCAGTGTCTGGCCTCTGACAAGCGTCTCCACTCCATCATGGCCTGAGAAGCTGGCCTAATGGACCAGAAACACTTTTAAACATTCCGCACCTATTTTACACACACCTTTACAACGTAAACTGTCCATAATAATAATCAGGGGCGTAGCTGGGGGGGTGGTCCTGGTGTGCCCGTGACCCCCCCCCCTTTGTCGGACCATGCATTTTTTCAATAGCCGCATAAGAATATTAGAAAAGTGCCCACTGTAATTTTTCTAACATTTAAAAAAAAACTAGATTGTCACCTCAGCCTCATTAGGGTTTCTATAACCTTGTATGGACTTCCTGTGGTTTAGGCATGAAAACCCAGTTCTGTGCAAGCGCAACACGATCGCACTAGAAAGCATGGTCAAGCTGCCAGTGTAGCTGCAGTCTTTTTAGTTGCGAATTACGGGTATTTCCTCTTGTGTTAATAATTCGCCGTGTCAAAACAAGCGAAACTTTCCTCCTTTTGACATGAAGACAGGTAAGCAATTTATTATATATTTTTTTCCATCAAAGTTGCATTTTGTGGCTTCGAAGCTAAGTTTTAGTGCCGTTTCTAGAACACAACATGAAGAATACAGCAATAATGGAAGAGCCGGTTTCTAAGCTACCTAAAACTAGCAATGGTAATTATTTTTTGTTACATAATGCACTCAGGCTGCCAGTCAGCGTGTGACTCCACCTTTGAAAAATCCTAGCTACGCCCTTAATAATAATAATAATAATAATAATAATAATAATAATTTCAATTTATATTGCGCCTTTCTCAAAACCCAAGGTCGCTTTACAATTATAGGGGAAAAAAAAGTCGAGCAAATAAAGGTCAGGATGTCATTCCAATGGTGTAGCAGCCACAGTCCCACCTAAAGGCGCCTGAAAACAAGTCCCACACCGCCAGCACAGCCGCCGTGACGCTGCCGGGCAACATCACTTGGAACACCGCGCCATGGATCCACAAAGCAAGCACAGACACACCGCCACGCAGAGCGCTGATACTGTATGTCCCAAACTGCCTGCACAGCCGCCACGATGTCACCAAGCAACATCGCTCGGAACACCACGCCAAACACTAAAGCACTGCTGCACAGAGCGCTGGACAACCACGATGTTAAAATGAGCAACAAGCTCACTGCAGTCCATAGCTAGGAGCACAGGCATCACCCACACGGTGAACCAAGGCCTGGAGGGAACTGATGCCCAAAACTGGCTACACCACAACCGGTGGACAAAAACACTCAAACAAAAACAAATATTAAACTATACAAACACAAAAAAGAAAAACAAAAGAGAAAATAAAATAAAAAGCTCCAGTGAGAAGCGGCAGCCAAAATGCGCACAGCGTACTCTCAACCGGAAACAGAAATAGAGGGGAAAAAAAGGCTGGCAAATTGTTTAATTGTTTATCTCCCTGTGGATAGCCTATAACAGCCTTGTTATTATATATACACACATTATATGGACACGAGTGTTTTACTGGGAAATACGTCACTCGTATTTTTCATACGAGCTACATCTGGGACACGGAGCACCAAAACTGTGACATAAATCTTGATATGTCACTTGTGAGGAAATCGATGAATTGTTTGGATAAATTTAGGTACTTTTTGCTTGCAAATGTGTCTATATCATAAAAAGAAAATCACACACTGGTGAAAAGTCACATTTTACAGATGAAATGCATTGCAGATCTGAGTGACATCCATTCATCCATTATCTGTAGCCGCTTTATCCTGTTCTACAGGGTCGCAGGCAAGCTGGAGCCTATCCCAGCTGACTACGGGCGAAAGGCGGGGTACACCCTGGACAAGTCGCCAGGTCATCACAGGGCTGACACATAGACACAGACAACCATTCACACTCACATTCACACCTACGCTCAATTTAGAGTCACCAGTTAACCTAACCTGCATGTCTTTGGACTGTGGGGGAAACCAGAGCACCCGGAGGAAACCCACGTGGACACGGGGAGAACATGCAAACTCCACACAGAAAGGCCCTCGCCGGCCACGGGGCTCGAACCCGGACCTTCTTGCTGTGAGGTGACAGCGCTAACCACTACACCACCGTGCCGCCCCCCTCTGAGTGACATATTTCCTGATATTTTACTCTGATGATGTCACTCCCAGTGTTTTTCTGCTGACTAGACGCAAATGGCGAATCGGTTCAAAATTAAAATTCTTTAAATTAACTTTCTTTTTTTGGTGGATGTGTCCATATAATATAAAGAACATTACATGGTGGTGTAAAAATATTAAGTTTATCTCCTCATGTTGAAAGATATTTCACTTGTTCACGTCATTCACTCATGAATATGTTCAGCACGCGAAGATAAACTTCATATCTTCACGCAACCATGTAATATCTTCTAAAACAGTTATTCCATGAAATCGAGTCGTATATGAGCTGATAGCCGTAGCACCGAGTCGGCTATAAGCCATGTACAATGAGATTGAGTGGAATAACCATTTTATTCTATCCACATTCACTGGATTTTGAGAAACAGAGCATTTTTCTTTTCTTTTTTTTTTTGCAAATTCAATAAATAAAAACTTTATACAAAACGTCCAACAAAATCATTTCGCTTAGAATGTAAGCAAACCGGCGAAATGCCAGTAACAATTTGTGAAAAATGCAATAATAATAATTCTTGAAAAATAAAAAAGATACGTTCTTACCACCAAATACTTTTATTCCATATTTTGTTGCTTTTTTGTATTTTTTGGGGTTTTGTTTTCAAGTAGAGTTTTTATTTCGTTCTTGGTTGGTTCAGCAACACACTCCGCCATTTTGTTTTTCTCTACTCACGGTATATGAGCTGATAGCCTCGTAGTAGAGTAGCCAATCAGAGCACGCGATTGCTCATATCCAGTGAATGTGGATAGAATGAATGAATGAATGAATGAATGAATGAATGAAAGTGTGTTTGTATGTGTATGTGTGTGTGTGTGTGTGTCTAGGATCAGAGGCGATTCTAGAGTCTATTGTGGCCCCAAGCAAAAATTTCCAGGGGGCCCTTCTGACCAGTGTTCATCACCAATATGTTATAAATAATCTGACACCAACGAAAAATGTACGAAACCAAAGTTTTTTAATTCCAAATGTGAAATACAATGGTAAAGAACAATAAAAAACAAAATAAATAAGCCCTCCGGCCCCGACTCTCGGAGGCCCCTGGGCCAGGGGGCCCCAAGCAGTTGCCTGCCTTGCCTGTTCACAAGCTGCACGTCTGTCTAGGATACTACACAGTTGCGTGAAGATATGACGTGTGAAGGGATATTTCATGAATGAACAAAGCAAATGAGTGACATATTTTTCAACATGAGCTATGAATTACCCAAGTCAGATGAATGACTTTGAGCAAAGGATCTTCCTGTATGTCGTGAAATTTTAACAGCACCACCTGCTGTATGTAGCGCTTGTATGTAATGGCTAATACAAACCCGCAGAGAATGTGAGAAGGTGGTTTGGGTTTTATGCAATCATTGCAAAGGTTGTTTTCCCCACATTACCCTGTATGCTGAGACCTTTAGTCTGTCGAGCTCTAGGTTTAGATCCTTTCAGGTTTCTCTGGCACTGATTGTTAGGTTTGAGACCACTGAATTTTTTTTTCTTCGAATAAACGACATTGTACCTGAGCTAGCAATGAGCTAGTCTGTGATGTTGGCGTGGCACACAACTGCTAACTTCTCAACGAAAACATTAAAATACAGCACCAACCAACATGTTAGCACGAGAATCACTATCACTATATTATAATATCGGCGTGTATCATCATATTTAATGTTTCAGGGTGGACGGTTCCTTTCACTTTTCAATTTCATCTGATATCTGATTTTGTTTGTAGAAGATATGACACAGTAATGCCTTTAAAAGAACAAAATGAGAGCCCTATTTTCATTTAATGAGTTTCTGAGTTCATATGATTTTTTTCCATCAACCAGTGTGAAACTGTTGTGCATCATCATTGTTATTATTACCATTATGCTCTGCTGCGATTTAAATTTCTTTAAATTATAGCACTGGAAATCACCTCTGCTTGCAATTTGTGCTTGCCATTTTTAAATATTTAAATTATATGCTTGAATAGTCATATAAAATCAATCAATTGTATTGTATTCATCTGTTCTGATGAAGCCTCAGCAATCATGGCTACAAGTGAAGTAAACTCCAGGGCTACTGAATGTCCAGGAGATCCTGCCTGGCCTCAGTGGAGCAGATGATAGTGAAGACGATAGTGATGACTGGACCTCTAATCATCTTCTTTCACTTATTAATCCATCAATTTCCCAATGAACTTCCTTCAATACAAATAAGTCTGGACTCTATGATGTTAATTGGTGGTTAACACTGTAAACCTGGATAAGTTGATTGTACTTAAACCATTTGTGTCAAGTGATTGCCTTAAATGGTTTAAGTAATTGACAGTAGAGAAAATTAATTTGTTCAAGTATAGTCAACTTAAATGTACAATAGTTAAAATTTAACATTTCAAGTTATATACACTTAAATGGTTTAAATAATCAACAACAGAAAAAAATTGTGGAGTCTTACTTAATCAAATACATTTAAAATCTTAGTTTTATTTAAAAAAAATTAAAATACATTCATCAAAACATAAAATACAATAGTCAAAACTTAATATAAAAAAATAATAATAAAAATAAAAAACTTTTATATAAATAAAAAAAATTGTGGAGTCTTAGTCAAATGTTTTATTTAAAAAAAATCAAAATACAGTCGTCAAAACTTAAAATACAATAGTCAAACCTTAATATTAAAAAATTTAATAATAAAAATAAAAAAACCTTTAATAATTATATATATATATATATATATGGGCTGGCACGGTGGTGTAGTGGTTAGCGCTGTCGCCTCACAGCAAGAAGGTCCGGGTTCGAGCCCCGTGGCCAGCGAAGGCCTTTCTGTGCGGAGTTTGCATGTTCTCCCCGTGTCCGTGTGTGTCAGCCCTGTGATGACCTGGCGACTTGTCCAGGGTGTACCCCGCCTTTCACCTGTAGTCAGCTGGGATAGGCTCCAGCTTGCCTGCGACCCTGTAGAACAGGATAAAGCGGCTACAGATAATGAGATGAGATATTTATATCTACATTAATTTTGTACTAATTTCGTACAAGAGTGTCACACCTGCGTGGCTTGGTGCGTGCATCAGATAGACTCTCGGGCACACTCCGGACAGCGCGTGTGCCAAGCGGACTCTCGTGCGCGCACCGTAAACGACTCACACCTGCACAGGATTAAGGCCCAGTCAGCGCACCTATATAAAAACTGTGAAAACACACTTACTTTGCAAAGTATTGGGTTGCGTTGCTGACACGTTACTGAGCCTTATTTCCTTGTTTGGTTTCCTGATCCCTGATTTCCTGTTTCTCGTCTTTGATTCTGCCGAGTCTATGATAGCCTGTTTGTGCCTCGCTCGACCTACTGCCTGTTTCACCATTTTACGATTTGCCTGCCGTTCTGGATTGTTTACTGTCTTCACTTGTATTAATAAATACACCTTCTGCACTTACATCCGTCTCCCAACCATCTCTGACAGAATACTTCACACTCCCTGACAAAGAGAATGCACATTGTTCATACGCCATGTTCTGGAACAAACTAATGTTAATGGGGCTAAAACAGCCACCGTCAAATTGTCTGTGTCTATGTGTCAGCCCTGTGATGACCTGGCGACTTGTCCAGGGTGTACCCTGCCTTTCGCCCGTAGTCAGCTGGGATAGGCTCCAGCTTGCCTGCGACCCTGTAGAACAGGATAAAGCAGCTACAGATAATGAGATTATATATATATATATATATATATATATATATATATATATATATATAAATTAATAATAAAAAAAATGGTGGAGTCTTACTTAGTCAAATACACTTAAAATCTTAGTTTTATTTAATTTTTTAAAATTAAAATACAATAGTCAAAACTTAATATTATAAATCAAATACACTTAAAATCTTAGTTTTATTTAAACATTTTTAAAAATATTTGGGATAAGAAAATTCCAATTAAATTCTTCTTTTGTCAATGACCACACAATACAGTACATTTTATTTATTTTATTGAAACACACAACAAACCAACAAATATGTATTAACAGTGATGCTCTGTGTGAAATACCAGATGCAAATCCAAAATAACAGTAAGACCTGGTTTTCATAAAATTACCAAAACAGGTTTTTGCCAACAGTTACAACAGTATATTCTTACTTTTTGTTGCAGATATTATTTTACTACAGCACCTTTCTATGATGCAGCAAATAGAACATGTGTATTGAATTATGAAACAATTTCCTTCCGAATACAATCACAGCACAGTTTTTTAATAGTTTGCTCTGTGAGCAATTTTCAAGTTTGGGAAAAAAACAAAACAAAAACACCTCACCATGTAGCAGTTCGGGTTAATTACTGCAAATGCAAAAGGAAAAACTGTATGCTTTGTGTGCCACACAACAAAGCAGGCATTAAGAACAGCAGCATTAAGAACAACTACGCAGTGAGGACCAGACTTGGTGAATAAAAACTGCAACTTTCTAAAATGTGTCCTCTGTAGAATGATTTCAGTAGAACAAACAATACTAGATTCATCTAGTACAAGAAGAATCACATACAAAATGAGCGACTGCAAGAATATTTGCTCCAGTCAGTGCAATATAATTGTGCAACAATTAAAAGGTCAAAGTGTTTTTCAAGCACTTCGGGTCCAGCAGGTGGAATGCGTAGGTCAAGCCAAACAAGAGGCGTGTTGCGTGAGGTAGGTTGGTGAGTGCTTCCATTACAAGGCTGCCCTCTAGGATGATCCCCACTCTTGAGGGGGTTAGTTGTGGCGATGCTGGGCTTGCAGCCCTGTTGTCCTCATAGTAGAGGATTCCCACTGGAATGTCCACAGAATCTCCCTCATTAAGATTCTACATAGTGCAAGAAACAAGACAAAAAGAGGATGTTCAGGTTAACAGCAAATTGTCTACAATCAGCTGCATAGCCTTCTTTAATATTATCTCATCTCATTATCTCTAGCCGCTTTATCCTGTTCTACAGGGTCGCAGGCAAGCTGGAGCCTATCCCAGCTGACTACGGGTGAAAGGCGGGGTACACCCTGGTCACAGGGCTGACACATAGACACAGACAACCATTTACACCTACGGTCAATTTAGAGTCACCAGTTAACCTAACCTGCATGTCTTTGGACTGCGGGGGAAACCGGAGCACCCGGAGGAAACCCACGTGGACACGGGGAGAACATGCAAACTCCACACAGAAAGGCCCTCGCCGGCCCCGGGGCTCGAACCCGGACCTTCTTGCTGTGAGTTGACAGCGCTAACCACTACACCACCGTGCCGCCTTCTTTAATATTATGATTTTTATAATTTACTGTGGTTTTATTTTAGGTAATGTTGTGTAAACAAGCTGTGTTTGTTCATGTATAGGTGTCTGTTGTGTTGTAGATCCCATGTTGTGACAGTAGGTGTATTGGACAATGTGATATGTGAATGGTATAAACAGAGGAAGGGTTAATTACTCTTCAGGTGTACTGCTGACCGGGGAGAAGCACACTGTTTTTTGACCAGCGTTTTAGTGACCTAATTTGAGCCTTTTTGTTTATTTTGCATACAAGTTGTTATTGGGATAAGTGCGTGTAGATCAATAAAGGCGATACTGGAAATACGTTGGAGATGTTTGGATTCATTCAGTGGAGCCACCACAAACTAAATGTCGACTGGAAGTTCCGGCAGCAGCCCCTCAGTGGTTTAGGTTTTTTGTTTTTGTAGAAATCAAGTCACGATACAAACCCTGAATTTTTGCATAATTTGCAGTATAAAATGCAGTAATTAATTTCCTCTTGCTAACAGGGAAGGCACATTATCAAGTTAAAATCAACTTAAGTTCAATGAAACATCTTCATAAATGCTAAGTATCAAAACCCATCATCCCAAATAAACAAAACATGACAAGAAACTGACTCAAACACTCATCAAAAAATGTTACTCACCGAACTGCGCTTAAAGAACATTGATGCATCATCCCCAAGAATAACTGGAAGTCCTCTCAGGACGAGGCATCTAAATTGACTATGGTTGCAAAATATTGGCCAAAAATACGCAAACACACCGAAATATGAAAGTAAGATGAAAAAGAAACATTCTATTGACTTATACTGCAAGACTAAAACAATATAAAAGTGTCAAAACTCACCTTCTCAGTGATAACGTCCGAACAGATCACCCGCGTAACAGAAAGACTGCAAATGGAAGCGCGATCAACTTCTAACTGCTGGAGTGGAAAATTCCATTCTACACATGCAAATTGTTAATGTGTGTCCTTCCCCGCACACAAATAACACGCTACGGTAAAAAATAGACCACAACTCATTTTATAGCTCAGAAATTTATACAAGACCAGCTACCATCGTAACGTATTCTGTAAGAAACATATTCTATACCCAACTTTTAGCTTTCGTTTTAAAAAACAAAATCGCAGATTTATAACTAAATTTTCTTATATGGCATAGTGATTTTAAGTTACTACTTTTGGTGAGGTAGTGACCTTGACCCTGAGGCTTTCCGTTTAGATCAAAACACACGATCGTATTGGTTTTGGGTCTGTGGAAAATGGAGTTACAACGGTGATCAAATATTTTGCATGGTGTTTTATTACGGTTATGATTATTCTGTGAGCGCACCAATCCTTAGGTGTATAAAGTTACAACTTAAAATACAATTAGTGATAACTGTAGACTTTTCAGTGGACTACAACCTTTTTAAGGGAATGCGATGCAGTCAACCATTTATCATGTCCCAGATCAAGCCACTATTTTTCACAAATTTGGAGAATTTTTGCCAAATTCTGAATAGAGTATTCACATCAAAGATTTAGTTTTATCTGTGTTATTTCTTTTATCATTTTATTTCAAATTAAAACCAACATCACCATTCAAAACCGTATAGTTTATTGACTGTGAGTATATTTAGTGGGGTCCCCCCACAGTACCCAGTTTCTGAGACAGACCCATATATATACACTGCCATTCAAATGTTTGGGGTCACCCAGACAATTTTGTGTTTTCCATGAAAAGTCACACTTTTATTTCCCACCATAAGTTGTAAAATGAATAGAAAATATAGTCAAGCCATTTTTCTGGCCATTTTGAGCATTTAATCGACCCCACAAATGTGATGCTCCAGAAACTCAATCTGCTCAAAGGAAGGTCAGTTTTATAGCTTCTCTAAAGAGCTAAACTGTTTTCAGCTGTGCTAACATGATTGTACAAGGGTTTTCTAATCATCCATTAGTCTTCTGAGGCAATGAGCAAACACATTGTACCATTAGAACACTGGAGTGATGGGGGTGTCGTGGCTCAGGTGGATAAGGCGGCATACCATAAATCCGGGGACCCGGGTTCGATTCCGACCTGAGGTCATTTCCCGATAACAGTGTACTGTGGCTTCAATTCAGTACCCCAGGGGTCGTCTGACGTACTGTCGATGACAACCAGACCCCAAAAGAACAATTTTACTCTCATTAGTCCACATGTTGTTACACCATTTCTCTTTGGGCCAATCACGGTGTTCCTTAGTACGGTAGTGTATATATATATATATATATATATATATATATATGTTCCTTTGAATGGTAGTGTGTATATATATATCAGGTTATTTGTCCATATAGAGAAGTACCACAAGGGAAGGTGAGAGAATTATTTTTTGCAATATGGATGAACTAACTACCAATATCATGACAAGAAAAAACAGAAATATCAACCCATCATTGTCTATTGTAGCAGGTCAGCTAACTGCTTGCCTATCTGACCTGTCTTCCTCTTGAAGACTTCCATCAAGCTTGGACACAAACCATCAAGAACACCAAAGAATTCTTCTTTAATATTTCTACCAACAACCCTGTTAAACTCCAAGTAAACTTGAAAAATATGAAATAAGCTCAATTTTGATATTCAGGCAGAGTTACTTATAACACTAATAAACCTCTCTGAACATGCTGTCCATGACGTATATAACACAAATAAGAACAAAAATAGTGGGGCAATAAATGAGGCTAATGTTAAAAGTGGGCATTTACTTTTCAAAACTACATTGAAATAATTTGAATTCTACACTACTGTTGCAAATCTGTATGTAGAGAACACACAAGTAGACAGCTACTCTAAAAATACAATGCTGCAATTATCAAATGTTCACTATTGACCTAAGTCAACCTCAAATTTCAAAGTTTCAAACTCGAAAAGTTCCAGCAGTTTCTAATTAGTCATACTTGAATAGAGAAAACAACTCACCTCGTTCACACAGAAAATGGTATCCTCTTTACTGTGGGCAAATGTCCTTTAAAAGGGTCAAAAACTTGTGAAAAACAGAAAAATGCAGGCAGAAAATGTATTGTCCGAGGAGCATGCAAAGTGCAAAGACCTTAAATTGCTCTGTGAAAATGAGAAAGTGGTGCAATTTAAAATGGTACAATTTTCTCTGTGTCCTCCAACAGACAAGCACATACTTGTCTTGAGTTTTGAGCCAATCACAACAGGGCGGCACTGTGGCCTGAGGTAAAACTTGAAAGTTTAAGTTTGTTAAATTTACAAAAATGAGTACACCCAATGACTGTCTCATATACTCTTCATATACTCATACTGTTTAAGTAATGCAACAAAACTAATTTTTTAAAGTGGTATTTACTCAAACTGTTAGCACAGAAAGAACTTTCGGGTTAACAGTTCGAAGTGTGGTTTAGCAGGTCTGTAGCAGAAGGGTGTGATTTGGGAAAGGAACTGAAATAATAATAATCTCATATCATTATCTCTAGCCGCTTTATCCTGTTCTACAGGGTCGCAGGCAAGCTGGAGCCTATCCCAGCTGACTACGGGTGAAAGGCAGGGTACACCCTGGACAAGTTGCCAGGTCATCACAGGGCTGACACATAGACACCCATTCACACTCACATTCACACCTATGGTCAATTTAGAGTCACCAGTTAACCTAACCTGCATGTCTTTGGAGGAAACCGGAGCACCCGGAGGAAACCCACGCGGACACGGGGAGAACATGCAAACTCCACACAGAAAGGCCCTCGCCAGCAACGGGGCTTGAACCCGGACGTTCTTGCTGTGAGGCGACAGCGCTAACCACTACACCACCGTGCCGCCAATAATAATAATAATAATAGCCCTGTGATGACCTGGCGACTTGTCCAGGGTGTACCCTGCCTTTCGCCCGTAGTCAGCTGGGATAGGCTCCAGCTTGCCTGCGACCCTGTAGAACAGGATAAAGTGGCTACAGATAATGAGATGAGATGAGATAATAATAATACATTTTATTTATAGGCACCTTTCAGGACACTCAAGGTCACCGTACAAAGACAATAATAAAAAGAATTGATAAAATGAAAAACATAACAATGTGCAAAACATAATAAAACAGAAATAAAGTGCAATGGTGGGGTCATTCCAGTCCCAGATTAAAGGGAATATGCTTGTCGGAAAAGATGGGTTTTGAGGCGAGATTTGAAGGAGATGATGGAATCAGAGTGTTGTATGTCCTGTGGCGGGGGGGGGGGGGGGGGGGGGGGGGGGAGTGGCTGAAGACTCTCGACCCCATGGTGGACAAGCGAGCAGGTGGAAAGGTGAGTTGGATGGAGGAGGAGGACCTGAGAGTACGGCTGGGGATGTTAGTGTGGAGGAGCTCAGTAAGGTACTGGGGGGCGAGGGCATTGATGACCTTAAAGGTAAAAAGTAGGATTTTATAGATGATGCGAAATTTGATAGGAAGCCAATGGAGTTACTACAAGACAGGTGTGATACGACTGAAGGAGGGGGTTCTGGAAATAATTCTTGCTTGATGGATGAAGCAGCACACCTGTATATTACTTTGATGTTTTCTCTTTCAGCAAATGCTGACGCGAAGCAGGATAGGCGGTGACTGAACACCTCGCTGATGCTACATGTGTATGATATTATATAACAACCAGAAGGGCACTCAGAGAGTACAAACCTCTGCCAAGGACAAGAGTCGACTCTTCCATGATATGCAAATCTGTAGCCACAGCAGCAAGCCTACATGTGTATCCTAAAGGTTTAGTGGTACCCATGAATGTGGATTATAATATGGGCTCGCTGTAGTTCTACATTGGTTATGTTTTTTTCACTATTAACCTTTATTGCTGTCTACTGGATTTTAAAGTGTATGGCATCGTTGAGCACAGACTTCCACCAAAGTCAAAAACCATGTCTTGAAAATTTAGCCATGGGGAGGCCATGGCGTAATGGTTAGAAGAGCCACTTTGGGACCAAATTTTGCCGGTTTGATTCCCTGGACTAGCAGGAATGGTTGAAGTGCCATTGAGCAAGGCACCTAACCCCCAACTGCTCCCTGGGCAGCTCTGATTGATAGATAGATAGATAGAGAGATAAACTTTATTTCAACAGGGTGGCCCATTCAGCACAGCTGGTATCCATAAAGGCCCTGTAAAATTATACTAATTTACAATTTTAAAAATACAATAGAAAACTATACTAATTTACAATTTCAAAAATACATTACAATAATCTTTAATAATCTCATTTATATAATTAATCTAAAAATTGAATTAAAACTACCATTATGGTCTTAAGAGGGGAAAAAATGCAATGAAAATTATCAGAAAAGATATATGAAACTAACAAAAATATCATAATACTTATATAATATAAATAAGACTATGAAAAATATGACCTAATCAGCCTTTTACATTGATTTAGAGATGTAATTGATTTAATATCTGCTGGCAGCAGTGTTGTAGTCAAGTCACTAAACCTCAAGTCCGAGTCCAGTCTCGAGTCCCCAGTGTTCAAGTCCAAGTCATTAAAAAAATTTTGAGTTGAGTCCGAGTCGAGTCCACTATTGATCCGAGTCAAATCGAGAACAAGACTCCAACCGCACCATTTGACTATGGCTGTTTTAGCCCCATTAACATTAGTTTGTTCCAGAACATGGCGTATGAACAATGTGCGTTCTCTTTATCAGGGAGTGTGAAGTATTCTGTCAGAGATGGTTGGGAGACGGATGTAAGTGCAGAAGGTGTATTTATTAATACAAGTGAAGACAGTAAACAATCCAGAACGGCAGGCAAATCGTAAAATGGTGAAACAGGCAGTAGGTCGAGCGAGGCACAAACAGGCTATCATAGACTCGGCAGAATCAAAGACGAGAAACAGGAAATCAGGGATCAGGAAACCAAACAAGGAAATAAGGCTCGGTAACGTGTCAACAATGCAACTCAATACTTTGCAAAGTAAGTGTGTTTTCACAGTTTTTATATAGGTGCGCTGACTGGGCCTTAATCCTGTGCAGGTGTGAGTCGTTTACGGTGCGCGCACGAGAGTCCGCTTGGCACACGCGCTGTCCGGAGTGTGCCCGAGAGTCTATCTGATGCACGCACCAAGCCACGCAGGTGTGACACTCTTGTACGAAATTAGTACAAAATTAATGTAGATATAAATATCTCATTATCTGTAGCCGCTTTATCCTGTTCTACAGGGTCGCAGGCAAGCTGGAGCCTATCCCAGCTGACTACGGGCGAAAGGCGGGGTACACCCTGGACAAGTCGCCAGGTCATCACAGGGCTGACACATAGACACAGACAACCATTCACACTCACATTCACACCTACGCTCAATTTAGAGTCACCAGTTAACCTAACCTGCATGTCTTTAGACTGTGGGGTAAACCGGAGCACCCGGAGGAAACCCACGCGGACATGGGGAGAACATGCAAACTCCGCACAGAAAGGCCCTCGCCGACCACGGGGCTCGAACCCGGACCTTCTTTCTGTGAGGCGACAGAGCTAACCACTACACCACCGTGCCGCCCAGATATAAATATCTTATGCCAAATTATTATGGCATGTTACAAAAAATAAAGAAAAAAAAATCAGGGTCCTCGTCTCTAATTTACAAGTCCGAATGCAGTTAATGCATGAGTCTGAGTCCAAGTCTGAGTCATCAGTGCTCAAGTCCAAGTTGAGTCTTGAGCCCTTAAAATTAGAGCATGAGTTAGATTCGAGTTTGAGTCCTGGACTCGAGTACTACAAGCCTGGCTGGCAGTGAATTAAAAAGTATTGAACCTGAATATCTAAAAATTCGTTGACCTAGTGTAAGCTTAGGTTTTGGTAAATGCAGGTCAGATTTACATCAAGTGTCATTGAACACTTGAGTTCCTAGTGAAATAATCACTCAAATATTTAGGAACTAAATTATGAAGGCATTTAAATACCAGCAAACACTTCTGAATTCTTCTGTCTCTAAATCAGTCCAGTTTGCTGTAACATATTTTGGGTATGTTGTACGTTGCTCTGGATAAGACAGCCTGTTAAATGCTCATTCTCATCTCATCTCATTATCTCTAGCCGCTTTATCCTGTCCTACAGGGTCGCAGGCAAGCTGGAGCCTATCCCAGCTGACTACGGGCGAAAGGCGGGGTACACCCTGGACAAGTCGCCAGGTCATCACAGGGCTGACACATAGACACAGACAACCATTCACACTCACATTCACACCTACGCTCAATTTAGAGTCACCAGTTAACCTAACCTGCATGTCTTTGGACTGTGGGGGAAACCGGAGCACCCGGAGGAAACCCACGCGGACACGGGGAGAACATGCAAACTCCGCACAGAAAGGCCCTCGCTGGCCACGGGGCTTGAACCCGGACCTTCTTGCTGTGAGGCGATAGCGCTAACCACTACACCACCGTGCCGCCCCTGTTAAATGCCATTAATGTAATGTTAGCGAAAGTGATACTAAATTTGTGGACTGATTTATAATTTGGATCTGCTCCAAAATTTAACTGATTGTTTCTTGGCCCATGCTACACCCTTCCACCAAGTTTCATGGAAATCAGGTCAGTAGGTTTTGCACAATCTTGCTTAGAGGCAAATAAAAAAATGAAACAGACAAATAAGCCACACCTAAAACATAACCGCATTGGCAGAGGTAAAAAAATGTTTGTTTAGCACAAAAAGTTTCGACTTTGTGCATCGCCAGTGATGAGGCTTATGGGTTTTGGAGTACTCTGGACTATAGTGACCTCTAGCACCTATTGTAAAGTTATGTATCTTAGTTAGTGGCAAGTTTTCTTTTCTGTAATAACCTTTTCAACATTAAGACAAACAGTTTATTTGGAAGTGAATGCACTATTTAGGGCTCCTCTTTCTATATATATATTTTTTTTGTGTGCCTGGGAAGAGAAATGCATTTTTTTTCATGGAAGAATGATGGAACGCGTTGAGCGTCATGAGTTCAAGGGGCTTGGGGTTGGGCTCAGGGATAAGCCGGGGCTCATGATCAGGATCTCAGTGAACTCAGCCCTTAAAATGGATCAACACTCCAGACGCAGCTATGGCACAGAAATGCTGGACAGCAGGCTACTTTTTGGAGAAACATCTACCTGGGTGAGAGATAGAGTGCTAGAGAGATCTTATACTACATTAAACTTAGAAAGCAGAAGAAATTCTGGTTGCATGTGAGACGCAAATGTTGTTTTCTTCCAGAATCGAATCCTCAACCTTACTGTTGGTGGATTTACATCTCTTTTAGTGATTGTAAGTAGATTATTTTCAATCGAAACCAGGAGACATGAATAGTTTACATGGAAACATGCTTGAGGCAAAATTATCTGATGTATTTTATTTTTCACAAGGTAACCATCATCAGTTCATTTGTCTTTCCTACACCTGCTCCAAATGCTCTGAACGTCTTCTTTGGGATCTGCATCATCATGATCTGCTGTTCAGTGTTGGTTCTGGTCTGTATTGATAATGTCAGCTTTTTCATTCTTCTTTCTCCATTTGAGATACTTATGATAATTATTATAGGTTCATCAGACAGATACTGTACGGGTATTTCACCTTGAGTGCCATTGTGATCTCCGTAAAAATGTAAATGTATTATTCAGTTTATCAAAAGTATCATGTCCTTTGATTATTAAAAAAAACCTTCTTCCTATTTTACCAATTAACAATACATGTTTACATTCACAGATATGTTGGTATCGCCAAGGTGACCTGGAGCCCAAATTCAGACACCTCATTTATTACACCATAGCCTCGATCATCCTGCTTTGTTTATGTGCAAACCTTTACTTCCATGATGTTGGGAGATAAGCGTTCTTCATTCACCTCAAAACTATAAAAAATGTCTATCATTCGTTCACATGTTGCAGAATAAAACATGAGAGCAATGCAATGATTTGTCATGTATGTGCGTAGAGAGAAAGGCAGATATTATATTATAGAGAAATGTGTGAGCTTTGTCTTTAATGTCTTCAATTAATTATGCTGTTTGACACATCTAACTGAAATAAAAGTATTTATATATCAGGAAAGTATGTATCTGCACACAGCTCATCAAACTACAATGTTTATGGTACTTTCTTTAAAAAACAGGTACCCTATGGGTACATGTGGCTACTGCTTATAAATAAAATAGTTTTCTGATACCATGTCCATACAGTAAATACAGCATACAGTGCTGAGCGTAAATGAGTACACCCCCTTTGAAAAGTAACATTTTAAACAATATCTCAATGAACACAAACAATTTCCAAAATGTTGACAAGACAAAGTTTAATATAACATCTGTTTAACTTATAACGGGAAAAAGTAAGGTTAATAATATAACTTAGATTACACATTTTTCAGTTTTACTCAAGTTAGGGTGGTGCAAAAGTGAGTACACCCCACAACAAAAACTACTACATCTAGTGCTTTGTATGGCCGCCATGATTTTTAATGACAGCACCAAGTCTTCTAGGCATGGAATGAACAAGTTGGCGACATTTTGCAACATCAATCTTTTTCCATTCTTCAACAACGACCTCTTTTAGTGACTGGATGCTGGATGGAGAGTGATGCTCAACTTGTCTCTTCAGAATTCCCCATAGGTGTTTGATTGGGTTCAGATCAGGAGACGTACTTGGCCACTGAATCACTTTCACCCTGTTCTTCTTCAGAAATCCGACAGTGGCCTTAGATGTGTGTTTAGTCATGTTGGAAAAGTGCACGACAACCAAGGGCATGGAGTGATGGTAGCATCTTCTCTTTCAGTATAGAGTAATACATCTGTGAATTCATGACGCCATCAATGAAATGCAGCTCCCCGACACCAGCAGCACTCATGCAGCCCCACATAAGGACACTGCCACCACCGTGTTTCACCGTAGGCACCATGCATTTTTCTTTGTCTTCCTCACCTTTGCGATGCCATACAGTTTTGAAGCTATCAGTTCCAAAAACATTTATCTTGGTCTCATCACTCCAGAGTATAGAGTCCTAGTAGTCTTCATCTTTGTCAGCATGGGCCCTGGCAAACTCTAGGCGGGCTTTTTTGTGCCTGGGCTTTAGGAGAGGCTTCTTTCGTGGACGGCATCCATGCATGCCATTCCTCTGCAATGTACGCCGGATTGTGTTATGGGAAATAATCACCCCAGTTTGGCTTTCTACTTCTTTAGATAACTGCAGTGAACTTGCATGCCGATTTTCTTCAACCCTTCTCATCAGAAGATGCTCCTGTCGAGGTGTTAACTTCCGTGGACGACCTGGACGTCTCTGTGAGATGGTTGCAGTTCCAGCTTTCTTAAATTTTTGTACCACTTTTGCTACAGTATTCTGACTGATAAGTAAAGCTTTGCTGATCTTCTTGTAGCCTTCACCCTTGTGGTGTAAAGAAATTATTTTCTTTGTGGAATTCTGAAGAGACAAGTTGAGCATCACTCTCCATCCAGCATCCAGTCACTAAAAGAGGTCATTGTTGAAGAATGGAAAAAGACTGATGTTGCAAAATGTCTCCAACTTGTTCATTCCATGCCTAGAAGACTTGGTGCTGTCATTAAAAATCATGGAGGCCATACAAAGCACTAGATGTAGTAGTTTTTGTTGTGGGGTGTACTCCTTACTTTTTCCCATTATAAGTTAAACAGATGTTATATTAAACTTTGTCTTTTCAACATTTTGGAAATTGTTTGTGTTCACTGAGATAATGTTTAAAATGTTACTTTTCAAAGGGGGTGTACTCATTTACGCTGAGCACTGTATATATTTACTCTATGAGGCAGTAGCCACAAAAATGAAGCGTAATCCAAAAATGAACAATTTCAAAGTCACAGAAGTAAAATATACCAAGTGTCTGTACTTTATATTATTCTACTCTTACCTCTTACAGTTTTCGAAACTGAAACCTCAGAACCGAGGCTGACATACACACACTGTTGCCATGACCCAAACTCTTATTTCCCGGAAAAGGCCCAGCGCTAGAGCTCAGTGGTCTCAATACTCTTTTTGATAACTTCCCATAACAACTCGGAAGTGCGTCACATCTACATCACACATGGGACCACTAGCAAAAGAAAGTGAGGAAAGGGGGACGACCTTGAGTATATTTTAAAATAGGAACGCACTTTCCCTCGGTAATAAGCATAAACATGTCTGAAAGTGATTTCTTTAGTCTAGTCCATTTATTTCGAATGGTGAACCGAATTGTATACACTCACCGGCCATTTTAATTAGAACACATGTATGCGTATGCGCATGCCCAGTGCGCGATTGTTACACTCATTCTTACATTCTTACAACACAATGACATAGTGGTTACAGCCTCTATTTGAGGCAGTAGTCACAAAAGGCCATGGCCAAATGGTTAGAGAAACAGCTTTGGGACCAAAAGGTTGCTGGTTCGATTCCCTGAACCAGCAGGCTTGACTCAAATGCCTTTGAGCAAAGACCTAACCCCCAACTGCTCTGGCAAGTGTGGTGGTGTACCTTGCATCTGATTATCCAAAGAAAAACTGATGATGTGATTATCAGTTTGGGCAGGTAACCTGGCAATAATAATAAAAACTTTAAAAAAGGACAGCATGGCTCCTTATGCTCAACAGAAATGTTGTCAAATTTGGGTCCAGAGTTTGCACAGTAGGGAATTTCTGTTGCCAGCTAGAGCCAGACTCAGCACAGTGGAAATGAGAGTCGAAGTCAAGTACACCTACGCATTTGGAAAATCTGCCTCCTTCTCCCAATACCAAGGTCCAGTATGTCACCAACACCAATCACTTAATTCTCAAATGTATCCACGGCTCATGATATAGTCGAATAATGTTTGAAAAACTCATTTCAGAAACATACGTCTTTTAAAAGAAGGGCAGTTTGTTGTCTTATGGCAGAAGACAGAATGGCTCTATAATGTCCCATCACACACATCATAAAAAAGGAAAGAAATAGAGAATTAATGACAGCTTCCAGGTGTGTAGATAGCTAATTAGACTAGAAGAAACCTTTATGGGCAGCACGGTGGTGTAGTGGTTAGCGCTGTCGCCTCACAGCAAGAAGGTCCGGGTTCGAGCCCCGTGGCTGGCGAGGGCCTTTCTGTGCGGAGTTTGCATGTTCTCCCCGTGTCCGCATGGGTTTCCTCCGGGTGCTCTGGTTTTCCCCACAGTCCAAAGACATGCAGGTTAGGTTAACTGGTGACTCTAAATTGACCGTAGGTGTGAATGTGAGTGTGAATGGTTGTCTGTGTCTATGTGTCAGCTCTGTGATGACCTGGCGACTTGTCCAGGGTGTACCCCGCCTTTCGCCCGTAGTCAGCTGGGATAGGTTCCAGCTTGCTTTCGACCCTGTAGAACAGGATAAAGCGGCTACAGATAATGAGATGAGAAACCTTTATTTGTCACATGCACACTTCAAGCACAGTGAAATTCATCCTCTGCATTTAACCCATCTGAAACAGTGAACACACGCACACACACCCAGAGCAGTGGGCAGCCCAGAGCGCCCGGGGAGCAGTCAGGGGTTCAGTACCTTGCTCAAGGGCACCTCAGCCCAAGGCCACCCCACATCAACCTAACTGCATGTCTTTGGATTGTGGGGGAAACCGGAGCACCCGGAGGAAACCCACGCAGACACAGGGAGAACATGCAAACTCCGCACAGAAAGGAACCTTCTTGCTGTGAGGCGACCGTACTAACCACTACACCACCGTGCCGCCCTAATTAAACTAAAAAACACTCTGTTCATAGAGTTTATTTATTTTACAATTATGACAAGATGAAACAATTTTTATGCTTTCCAGTTAAAGAGACACAAGCCTGTGATGCATTTTTGTGCACGCAGTATGGCAGGATATAGTAACTATCTTTATCGTTTAAAGTGTACCTTCACCCACAGCCCTAAGCCTAACTCTGCATAGTTTTGAAAAATACGGGCAAGGAGCTGTTAGAGTTGGGAAATAGCATAAACTCCCTTGAATGATGAATCTTGTTCAGAATATATTTGAAAATGAGCAGTTTCACGCACTCCCCCTCAAGGGCTGGGGCTGGGAAAGGTGGGCTGTCCATCTCTGATAAGAGGGCGTTAACATTTTTTAAATAAATATAACTTTCATGATGTATGAAAAGTAACAAATGAGACCGTCAATGACGGTGTAGCTCACTCCAGCCCCATCTAGTCCAGGAGGAACGATCTAAAGTGGGCCACCTTGCGCAATAAATGTTGCAAGCTATATACACTATATACAAGCTCGATATAGAATCTATATACACCCTAGGAATACCGACCTATTTGCCAGAAAGAATGCAAAACGGTGAGGAATTGACGGAGAAGAAGCGATTTTTGTTGAACTGCTCATTAAGGCTTAATTAGTCTATAACTTCATTAATAACTGTAATTAAGCAAATCTTGGTAGAAGTTATATGCACCCTAGGTACCCCTATCTTCATGCCAGAAAGAATAAAAATCAGTGAAGAATTGAGGGAGAAGAAGCGATTTGTGTGGAAACTGCTCATTAGGGCTTAATTACACCATATATTCATTATTAATTGCAATTATGCAAATCTGGGTAGAAACTATATGCACCCCAGGCAGACCTATCTTCCTGCCAAAAAGAATAAAAATCAGTGAAGAACTGAGAAAGAAGAAGGGATTTTTGTGAAATGTGGACAATGCTGGACGGCTGACAGACGGACAACAGACAGCACATGCTGGCACAAGTTCATCACCTGTCGGCCAGATGAGCTAATAATTGACTTGACGTCAGCACTGGCCCTGCAAGGTTCAGAATGATTTAAACCAGTAGATGTCATTATGAGCCATTTTTTTAAATCATAAATTTTTTTTTTCAAAAATTGTACTTTTGTCAATATTAACACCAGCGTTGATGTGTTTCATCACAGGACAGCCATATCGTTTAGTTAATGGGTCAAACAATATATTTAAAGGAATACTCCGGAGTGAAATGCTTTTTAGGGCTATTTTCGCATGATTGGGAGTGCATACGTTGAGTTGGTAGCACAATCACATCAATCGGTTGTGTTTTGAGAAAGTTGTTTTTTTGTGATTTAACCCTTTGATGCAAAACATATGCACACCCCTTCTAATGCACAACATGGGTCAAAAATGACCCGCATTCATTTTCCAGGTTATTTCATGCTGACTGAGTTTTTCTTTGCTCTATCTTTTGAAATCAATTTATTTTATGATTGAATATTCCAAGTATTCTTTAAATATCTTGTTTTTAATTACCACAAATCATTAATTTAATTTTTTCTTTCCTACTTTATGAACAAAAATACTTTTTATATGACTACACATGGGTCATCCAAGTGTGATTTAAAATTAAATGTCTTAATACTATAATAATAATTTGTTTCAAGTAATTACTTTAGCAGTGAATGGGGCCAGTTATTTATTTATTAACTATGTCGTTAGCTAAGCCAACTACAATAAAATTAGCTAACTAAAGTAGAATATGTCAACAGCTCGGTAGCTAATAGTAATTACTTGTAACTTTCTGACAAGTAATCTACTCACTCTCAAGGTAACCTAAACTAATCAATTTTTTTCTAAGGTAATGTTAGAACAATTGAAAAACATTACTTGCATGTATTAGATGGGCAAAGGGCGCTGTGCTGAGCTGTGAAATGTCTGACACAAGCACAATTCACAGTTCCCACCAAACGCTGGAGTAAATGCATGCGGGTCGGTTCTGACCCATGTGTGTAAACTTGATGTAGAATTACAAAAGCTGTGCTTGTTCATAACTTAAGAAAGGAAAAATAAAAATGATGATTTGTACTAAACAAAAACAAGATATTTACTGCATATTTGGAAAAGTAAATGACAAAATGAATTTATTTCAAAAGTATATCATAGACGCACTCAGCCATACATGAAATAACCTGGAAAATGAATGCAGGTCGTTTTTGACCCATGTTGTGCATTAGAAGGGTAGTGATACAAAAAGGGTTTTTATTCAAAAAGTAAGAAAGGAAAAAATAAAATAAGGATTTATGATGATCAAAAACAAGTTAATTGAGGAATACCTTGAATACTGAATGATGGAATTAATTTATTGCAAAGATATAGAAGATAAAAACTCAGCCGGGTCACTTTTGACCCATGTTTTGCATCAAAGGGTTAAACCGAAAGCGCTAACACGGCAGTGCGAGGAGCATGTCATTTCGCCGATACAAAATGCTGTTTTTAAAACCATTGCCAAGGTCCAAACAACATTACAGTTCAGTGGAAGTGAGTACAGGGTTCCTACACACAAACCGAAGTGTCCCTGGCTCTGTAAGTGTACGGACAGATTGTCTAGAAGACTGAATACAAAACGTACCTTCCCGAAAGTAGTTGTTCACCAGATGCCATCTTCAGGGGACAGTCCGTAAAAGTCTAGTGCCGAGTGCAGAGCTAAATCCTCTGGAAATGCACAATTTTGTAGCATTTTATGGAAACACAGTCTAGTGTTTAGTTTGAAATTAAAAGGAAACTGCATGCAACAACATTATAGTCCAAGCGGGTTGGAATTTTGAATGGGAGGTCGTGTGATGCTACGAAATTGTGCATTTCCAGAGGATTTAGCTCTGCACTCAGCACTCGACTTTTACGGACTGTCCCCTGAAGATGGCGTCTGGTGAACAACTACTTTCGGGAAGGTACATGTTTTGTATTCAGTCTTCTAGACGATCTGTCCGTACACTTACAGAGCCAGGGACACTTCGGTTTGTGTGTAGGAACCCTGTACTCACTTCCACTGAACTGTAATGTTGTTTGGACCTTGGCAATGATTTTAAAAACAGCGTTTTGTATCGGCGAAATGACATGCCCCTCGCACTGCCATGTTAGCGCTTTCGGTTTAAATCACAAAAAAACAACTTTCTCAAAACACAACCGATTGATGTGATTGTGCTACCAACTCAACGTATGCACTCCCAATCATGCAAAAATAGCCCTAAAAAGCATTTCACTCCGGAGTATTCCTTTAAGTGTGCAGTACCTCTTTTATCTGACATGAAGAACACGTGTCACATATTGCACAGGCTGTTACAGAATTCTTCCTGGGATCATTTCATCCAGTATGACAAGTAATAATTGTAAAAGACTGGTGGAATTGCACAGTGTAAAACTGGCTTAAGAGGGAAATGATGTCACTTAAAGGCCTGCCAGTAAGAGTTAGGGTGCATCAGTTGCCCTCACTTTCATAAAATCTGATGCATTTTTGTTTGGGTGTTCCTTTTCACCAATAAAGACATCCTGTAAAATGTTTTGACCATATTCAAAAGTCTAATGGTGGCACCTTGAGGTTCATTTTTTGCCAAAAAAGGCTTATTTTGTTTTCGCGTAAGGTTTGAATCACAATGTTGGACTCCATTTATTGATTTCTTGTGACCCAGAGATCATGTTAAGAACCTTTGCAAGGGATTGAGAAGCATTAATGTGATATATTTGATGATCATCTTCTCTCAACACCAGTGTCACAATGGGATGGCTTGGCATCTTACCAGAGGATAAAGGCAACACTCACAAACTTCATTGTGACAAATGATGTGGCAGAGCGTGGGGTTAAACTAGCCCATGAGAAAGTTGGTTCTGCCACAATAGAAGAAAGATTCCAGAACATTGTGCAAGTTGTAGCAAAAGACAGAGTAATGGTTCCAAATCTGAGACGGCCACATAGGAAATAGACATTGAGAATTTGCTTCTTAAAATTTCACTTGTATCTTCAGTTGTCTTGAACACAGGTAATCCAGCATCATTATAACTTTAATAGGGGCTAGCATATGCATAGGCGGCAAGCTTAAAACCAGGGTTATAACATTGATAGATAATGCTAGTGACATCCTAAAATAAACCTCCAAATATTTTTAGACATTCTAGACATACTGTCTACAGTATCTAAGAGATTTGGTATACTCTATAAGGTGCCATAATGTTTCATGAAAAGTGATTGAAATTTTGTCATAAAAGTCATAAAATAGCAGCATTTTCCATAACTTTGAGCTCCTGGTGCCACCATTAAACTTTAGAATTTTGTCAAAATATTTCACCCAGTGTGTTTTCTTACCAAAAGGAACATAAAAACAAAAATGCATCATGATCGGAGGAACTTTTCATTTTTAGGGGGCAACTGATGCACCCTAGTAAAACCTAGGTCACAACCGGACGTACGATTTTTTGGCCGTGCGATTTTTGGCGTTTCCCAAATCGCTGCGTTTTTTTTGTTCATGGACAAAGACGCACGTTGGCCGTAAGTTTGTCTTGCAACCTGAAAAAAACATAAGCACCCGTAGAGTTTGTTTGACATGACAAAGAACCTCTGCGGCCGGTCTGTGGCCAGTCTACGGCTCGAAAATCAGCATGTCACACGCATGCCCTCCGTGCGTTTCTTGCATTTTTTGCACGTAGACCGGCCGTAGGAGCACGTATGGCCGATTGTGACCGAGGCTTAAGACATACCTGTCAACTTTGAGGTTTGAAAAAAAGGGATATTTCCCAGATTTTTAACTCAAAATAAGGGAAAATTTCGGAAAGTCATACCCTTCACCAAAAGTGGGTGTGTAGTTGAATGGGAGGCAATTTTCTATCTAGTATTTGTGATTTCCTGTACTCTGGTGCATGTTGGTGATAGCCAAGACCCAAACTCAATATGCTTATGGTTTATAGAGTGCATTTGTGAATAAACTATACATTTATTTTTATTTGCTTTCAGTGGTACCAGTTATTTCCCAAATTAAGGGCTAAAATACGTATCTTATGTTAAAATAAGAAAGGTCATTATATAACCAGTCAATAAATTCAATTCCATTGCAATTTATTATGGTTTTACCATAGTCATGGCCTCGGAACACTAGATAGATAGATAGATAGATAGATAGATAGATAGATAGATAGATAGATAGATAGATAGATAGATAGATAGATAGATAGATAGATAGAGAGTAATATAAGATATTAAACCAAGAGTGATTTAAAATGGGTAAGTTTCAGATAGAAAATAAAACAGACAATGAGTGGATAAAACAGTTAATACACCAATTAGTTTACACTAGGCTATTTATGAGGTCTTAGCCAGGACATACTTAATGTAAACATGTGTAGCTTACCTTTGATTATTTGGGAGGCTTTCGTTTTCCCCATGGAAAATTTCTTTGCAAGGGAAGAGTTTGGGAACATTCCAGCCACGCACTTGTTGAAATCATCAGAGAAAGAGAGGCTAATGTTTTTCTTAGCTATTAGCATCGCCATCTTCACCTCAGACCTAATCAGTGTTGCCAGATACTGCTGACGTTTTCCAGCCCAAAATATGTTCAAAACCCTCCAAAATGCACTTGAAAATGCCCAACTTGGGCGGGAAACCGCCCAATCTGGCAACACTGGACCTAATCACTGTTTAACGAAGAGCTTGACCTTGCACGCCAAGGTCTCTGAGCAGCCTGATAGTGGATGAAGCAACGAAACCCCGGCATTCCTGTAGAAGTGGGATGCCGGGGTTTCGTTGCTTCATCCACTATCAGGCTGCTCAGAGACCTTGGCGTGCAAGGTCAAGCTCTTCGTCAGACAATAAGAGCTGTCTCCGAAGCGGCTGAAAGAAGCAGCCAATGGATATGGATGAAGCGGAAAGATCCTTGCTGGGCTCACAGACCCTATATAACATCGTAACAAACTACAGGGTGGGATTTGGGCTTGGGACACAAGCTCAGGCTTGATCAACCTGTAGCTGGCCACCTTTGAGGAGGGTGTATAGTATCTAAAGGCCGAAACACCCCATGAATCAAGGGCATACTACTGATGATGTGTCCCAAATTCAAATCTTGACTGGCAGCTTCTCATGTTGCGCTCTCTTTCTCTCTCTCTCTCTCTCTTTCTATCTCTCTCTCTCTCTCTCTCTCATGCATACCATCTACTGGCACAATGGACTGTTTAACATCTCGTCCCGTGTTTTATGATTCTAATTATCTGGCTTTGTCCAGTGACCGCTGTGAAAGGACAGCTGACGACACAGGAAAGACTGTGTGACTGCTTGGAAAGACAGCTGACAGGAGGGAACAGACCCCACCGGGGCTGCCATGGGCTAGCTACTCATGGTGGCAGTCCCCAACACTCTTTCAGGTGATTGGGTACACCCTAAAATGCTACAGAAAGTCAATATGAGAACATACCCCTAGAGCCTGCGAGAGCGGGGGCGCAAGATGGCTCAGAGATTGACCACATGGCTATTGACCTAGGAATGAACATGACTATGAGTAAGAACGCGGTGCATGGGACAACTACAACAGCAGAAGGTCAATCACTTCAGGTGTGTGTTTGTGGATGGTCTAAAGTAACATCAACGAAGGGGCTGAAGATCCACCAAGGAAAGAAGGGGTGCTTGAGAAAGCAGAGAGAAGGGCCTCGCATTGACTCTTACTTCCTACGAAGCAACCAGTCAGATAAGTCGAGTGAAGCACAGCGGCCGGAGCAAACCCAAAGATCGCAGAGCATCAAAACCCTTAGCTCTAAGGAAGATGGTACAAGCGCAGTAGTGTCAGTGGACGAATTGCCTCAATTACGCAGACCTTCAAGGGAAAAGATCAAAGCGCACAAACCTCATGTGAAGTGGCCCAAAGCTTTTGAAAGGAGAGAATGGGAAGCTGTCAACAGTGACCTGACACGGATTCTGGAACAACAAGTGGGCACAGCAGAGAAGAGGCTGGAAAGGTTTGGAGACATCATCTACCAATATGGCGTACAGCGCTTTGGAGTGAGTGAAGGGAGAAGTGCCAAAATAACATCAGCACCAACCAAGTCCAGGAGGCAGCAAGAGATGGAAAGGCTGGTTAGAGAGAGAAGGATGCTTGGAAAGCAATGGAAGAAAGCCTCAGATGTAGAGAAAGAAGGTCTAACACTCCTCCAGGCAGAGATCAAAGGTCGTTTGACAACTTTGCGAAGAGCAGAGAGAATGAGGATACTTCGCAGAAAGAAGGAACGTTCAAGAACACGTTTTTATAAAAACCCCTTTAAGTTTGTCAAAGACCTCTTCCTTCAAGAAAAAAGTGGGACGTTACAAACCCCTAAGCAGGAACTGGAGAAACATCTGGAGAAAATCCACCAGGACACAAAAAGACATGAACAGCTAGTCATCCCACCTGATATACCACCTGTCCAACCTCCCAAATTCCTCATGGAGACTGGCCCTCCAAAATGGAAGGAGATCGAGCATACGGTACGGCGTGCAAGGTCTGCGTCAGCACCCGGGCCAAATGGGGTACCGTATAAGCTCTACAAGAATGCACCAGATGTGCTACGACACCTTTGGAAGCTCATGAGGATTGTGTGGGAGAAAGGAATAATACCGAAGGTGTGGCGAAGAGCTGGGGGTGTCCTAATTCCCAAAGAGAAGGACTCAAAAGACATCGGTCAATTCCGCCCGATAAGCCTCCTCAATGTGGAGGGGAAAATCTTCTTCAGTGTAATAGCACAGAGGTTGTCTACTTACCTGGAGAAGAATAAGTACGTTGATACATCTGTACAGAAGGCAGGGATACCAGGATTTTCCGGATGTCTGGAGCACACCAGTATGATCTGGCATCAGATCCAGGCGGCCAAGAAGGAAAGGAGAGATCTCCATGTCATCTTCCTTGATCTGGCCAATGCATTTGGATCTGTGCCACATAACCTCCTCTGGGAATCATTTGGCTTCTTCCACGTCCCACCCCTCATCACCTCCCTGGTAAAAGCTTACTTTCAGGACCTGCAGCTGTGCTTTACAACAGCTGCCTATACAACATCGTGGCAGCAAGTGGAGATAGGAATTATGGCAGGGTGTACAATATCTCCACTTGCCTTCACAATGGCCATGGAAGTAATCATCAGGGCCTCAAAATGGGTTGTGGGGGGAGAACGCACTAAGAATGGCATACGCCTTCCACCAGTACGGGCATACATGGATGACATGACCACCCTGACCACTACTGTGCCGTGTACGAAGCGACTACTTGCGAAATTGCAAGAGAACATCACATGGGCCCGGATGAAAATTAAGCCGAGCAAGTCACGAAGCATTTCAATCGTGAAGGGAGAGCTCAAAAATATGAGCTTTTACATTGGTGATGATCCAATACCAACGGTGTATGAGCAACCCGTGAAAAGTTTAGGTAGGTGGTACAATGCCAGCCTGGGAGATAAAGAGCAAGTCCAACAGCTAAAGCACGACTTCACCAATGGGCTTGCAAACATCAACAAGACCCAACTGCCAGGAAAGCTGAAGCTCTGGTGCCTGCAATATGGACTTATGCCTCGGATCATGTGGCCACTCACAATATATGAGGTTCCAATGACATCTGTGGAGAAGATGGAACCAACCATGACCTCATATATAAAGAAATGGCTGGGTGTCCCAAAGTGTCTGACCAATATCAGCCTCTATGGCAAAGGAGTCCTTGAACTTCCGGTCACAAGCCTCACGGAAGAGTACAAGTGTGCCAAAGTGAGGCTTCACATGACCTTAAAGGACTCCAAAGATCTGACCGTCAGCACGACCGCACCACCTCTAGCAACTGGAAGGAAATGGACAACGTCCAATGCACTGCAGAGTGCAGTGTCAGGTTTGAGGTACAAGGACATTGTGGGTCATGTCCAGTCTGGAAGAGGGGGATTTGGTCTGTCAGAAGGTAATCCAACATGGCACAAGGCTTCCAAGGCAGAGAGGAGGAAAATGGTGGTCGAGGAGATACGCCGCCAGGAGGAGGTTGATCGAACCACAAAGGCTGTCTCACTTGTTAAACAGGGGCAATGGATGAAATGGGAGGGGCTTGAGAGAAGAGAGCTCAGCTGGAGGGAGCTGTGGAAGATGGAGGCAAATAACCTGAGTTTCCTCATCAGGGCCACTTATGATGTATTGCCATCGCCAAAAAATCTCCACCAGTGGTATGGTGAGGATCCAACCTGCTCCCTTTGTCCAGCCGATGCGACTCTCAAGCACATCCTGACTGGCTGTAAGACCAGCCTCACACAAGGGCGTTACACCTGGAGGCATAATCAGGTCTTGAAGTGTCTGGCAGCAGCAGTAGAGACCAAGAGAGCTACGGTCAACTCCTTACCCCAGACAGCAACCAACTCCACCATAACAGCTTCATTTGTCCGAGAAGGTCAAAAAAAGCCTAACCATCCTCCCTCCACACTCAAGCTTAGAGAACTAGCTAAGGCTCGGGATTGGAAATTGTTAGTTGACATTGGGCACCAACTAATTTTCCCTCCTGAGATTGCATCCACTACTTTAAGGCCAGACATGGTACTTTGGTCTCCATTGATGAAGTCAGTGTATATCATAGAACTCACCGTTCCTTGGGAGAATGCAGTGGAAGAAGCGTATGAGCGCAAGAAACTGCGATATACCGAGCTGGCAATGGATGCTCAACAACGAGGATGGTCGACAAAGATCTATCCTGTAGAAGTGGGATGCCGGGGTTTCGTTGCTTCATCCACTATCAGGCTGCTCAGAGACCTTGGCGTGCAAGGTCAAGCTCTTCGTCAGACAATAAGAGCTGTCTCCGAAGCGGCTGAAAGAAGCAGCCAATGGATATGGATGAAGCGGAAAGATCCTTGCTGGGCTCACAGACCCTATATAACATCGTAACAAACTACAGGGTGGGATTTGGGCTTGGGACACAAGCTCAGGCTTGATCAACCTGTAGCTGGCCACCTTTGAGGAGGGTGTATAGTATCTAAAGGCCGAAACACCCCATGAATCAAGGGCATACTACTGATGATGTGTCCCAAATTCAAATCTTGACTGGCAGCTTCTCATGTTGCGCTCTCTTTCTCTCTCTCTCTCTTTCTATCTCTCTCTCTCTCTCATGCATACCATCTACTGGCACAATGGACTGTTTAACATCTCGTCCCGTGTTTTATGATTCTTTATGAGGTCTTAGCCAGGACATACTTAATGTAAACATGTGTAGCTTACCTTTGATTATTTGGGAGGCTTTCGTTTTCCCCATGGAAAATTTCTTTGCGAGGGAAGAGTTTGGGAACATTCCAGCCACGCACTTGTTGAAATCATCAGAGAAAGAGAGGCTAATGTTTTTCTTAGCTATTAGCATCGCCATCTTCACCTCAGACCTAATCAGTGTTGCCAGATACTGCTGACGTTTTCCAGCCCAAAATATGTTCAAAACCCGCCAAAATGCACTTGAAAACGCCCAACTTGGGCGGGAAACCGCCCAATCTGGCAACACTGGACCTAATCACTTGTTCAGCCTCGCCTCCGGACGTAGTTCTGTAATTACTGATGCCTGAGAGGGCGGGGACGTGAATTCATGGCCCGACTTCCTGCTGTAAACTCCTGTCAGAGGCGCGTCATGAATTCTGGACCTACCGACTTTTTTATATTGTGAAAATACGGGACTTTTATATAATGTCAAAATACGGGATATTTTCGGGAAAATAAAAAACCGGGAAGACAGCGGGAAATAAGTCAAAATAAGGGATTTCCCGGGAAAAACGGGAGGGTTGACAGGTATGGCTTAAGAGTGTCCTGTTCTAAAGGTGGATGAGAGAAACTGTTTTTGACACTTCTGGCTTTCCATAGAAATCTCTCTCTCTCTCTCTCTCTCTCTCTGCTGATAGCTACTTATCCCTTCAATGGTAGGCTTGATGTAATGTTTCTCAGCTGGTCTAAGGAAAAGCCGAGGGAACAAATGGTGCTTATGTGGTGTTTGGCATGGATGTGTCTCATCGTTGTAGGCACTGTTTCTCCAGTGAGTGCTGCACAGAACCTGCCTCAGTGCATGGAGGTGAGAACACATCAACACTGGCTCATAATGTGTGTGTGTGTGTGTGTGTGTGTGTGGTGCTGATTTGGTTTGTTCCAGATTATCATATGCCTTCTAAAGGCTTTCTGCACCCTTCTAATATTATTCCCATGAACAAATGAAACTGCTGTATCTTCACTAAAATGTGAAACACGCTCTGCCTATCAATCCTAATGGATTTGATTCTACTTTTCCTAATTACATGCATTTTTTACATGTTCCTAAAATCCGTCATCTTCCATAGATAGATCTTGCATCTCCTTATCTGCCATAGGAAAAAAGTACAAAGTGGACAGGTGAGGTGTCTAGAAACTGTTTATGGATAATATGTCATTCGTGAGAAGGTGTTGGTTAATTTTCCTGAACAGCACGGCTCGGACAATAGTCCTGATTGTATTTCAAATCAAAGATTTATATTGATCTACTTGTTCTTTTGGTCTAGGTAATGGTTTCTATAATAACAGCTCATTCACAGGGATTAGTGACCGGAGGACACACCACGTGAACATTTCAAAATGTGTGTAATTGTTGACATGTGGACATTTTCTGTGAAGAAACTTCTGGGAAGAATTCTCTGTTTGTTTCACATTTTTGGAAGGAGTCTCCATTGTCAGAGCTTTGTAACTGTTCCGGGTAAAGCTCGAACGTTTTGTGACACAGGAAGGTCTTCAGCGTAGAGGATTTGCTTTGTAACATGACAAGCTGTTTTTTTTTTTGTCTTAATAACTTCAAATGAGATAAAAACAGAAACTGGTGTGGGTCTGATTGCTTGTAACTACAGTATTATAATACATATAATACATGATAACAGGAAGTAACTTGTTTCACAGATGTTCCACGACAATGTACTTGAGTACATTATGAATGAATAGAAAGTAGGATGAATTTTTCTTTATTAAATGAAATGAACGGAAAATAATCTTCTGGGTGGTAACAGCCTTCAACTCTGCACCGAGCTGCATCACATCACTCCATCATTAATCAAGTTCACAATAACAGCGTGCCCTGTTATGTGCAAAGTCATTATTTGTTTACAGGACTGTATGTACTGCGAAACCTACAACAGAAGATTTTCCTTTCAGAGTACCATTTTAGAAAGCTAGGACCAGTAACCTTTCATTTTTTTTCCTAAATGTGTGTAATAATACAGGGTGTTTCAAAAAATTTGATATTATTTGAGATGTAAATATCCCAGAAACTACATTGTCGAGGCAAATCAAACCGAACAGGCTTAATGTTGAGCAATATAAGATTTGTTCCTCAAAATTTGAATGACAAATTCAAAGATATGTGGATTCCATGAACGATTTCGCAAATTTTCAATATTTGCAAACCCGCTTGCTCGACCGTCTCGTCCGACGCTGGTGGCCGTCCAGATCCTTTTGCCCTGCACAGACATTCTTCCTCTTTGAACTTTTTGTGCCGTGTCCAAATCTGCATTGCAGTTGGTGCATTTTTAGAGAATTCTCTCATAAATGCATGCTGCACAATCTTGGTCGACTGTGTTCGAGCGTACTCTAACACACACAACGCCTTTTCTTTTCCAGCGACTGGCATTTCTATACCTAAAAAGATAAAAACAAAAAACATTAAACATAAAATTTTGACCTGTTTCCACACCTGCTGTTAAAATTTGAGGTCAATTGAACATGAACTGGCAAAGTTATTAGATTGTGAAATGATATCAAATTTTTTGAAACACCCTGTACTACAAACACCCAGATATGTCAGATATAGCTTAAGCCTCAGTCACAACCAGCCGTACGTGCTCCTACGGCCGGTCTACGTACAAAAAACGCAAGAAACGCACGGAGGGCGCGCGTGTGACGTGCTGATTTTCGAGCCGTAGACTGGCCGCAGACTGGCTGCAGAGGTTCTTTGTCATGTCAAACAAACTCTATGGGCGCTTACGTTTTTTTCAGGTTGCAAGACAAACTTACGGCCTCGTGTGTCTTCCGTACGGCCGATGTGCGTCTTTCGTACGATTTGCTGGTGTCAGGTTTGGGCAAAATGTCAATTTTTTTCGTACGTCGCACTTGCGGACTCCGTATGTGTGTCGTGCGCCCCACATACGTAATTAGTGCGGCCAACGCACGTTCAGATATTTCGTACGTCATCCATGCGTGTCGAGTAAGTCGGCCGTGCATTGGCCGTACGGCGAGAGGGTGTCAATCGCACGAAAATTCGGGTATATAAAGCTGCAGGGGTGCCTACGGCCATTTGTACACGTAGGCTTTAATTGAGAGAAAATCCAATTTCATTTCATTTCATTGCGTCAATATGCCGAAGGCAAAAGGGAAGAGGAGGATAGAAAAGGTGTCGGAGACGGAGGAGAGAGAGGGGGTGACAGAGAGGGAGGAGAGAGAGACGGCGGCAGAGAGGGAGGAGAGAGAGGACAAGGAGCAGTGAGGAGGAGGATGAAGACCACGACAGTGGCCAGCAGGCCAGGAGTTTGTCGTACTCTTTCGGCGTAGCAGACGAGGAGAGGTTGGTAGATTTTTTTCCGTGCCAACCCTTGTTTCTACGACAAGACTTTGGACCTGTACAGCAACGCCATCCACAAACGGAAATTGACACAGGGCATTGCTACTGAACTACACACAACTGGTGAGTATTGACCTGCTAAATACTAATTATGGTGCTGTTTTGGCATTTTCTTAGTAAAAATCCAACCTCGTTGGTACGCACAATGTACAGATCGTGCGCAGTTCTTGCAACCTTCATACAAAGCCTGCATGGAACGCACGGTCAGTACGATTAGTGCATGTTTGAAGGACATTGATCTTACAACTACGTGCGTTGGCTGTATGAATGAAGCGACAGCCGTACGTCCGAGCAGCCTCAGATTTCGTGCGTGGTACGTACATTCGACTTCCAGGTTGTACTTTGGGTGCGCGGTGATCTTACTCCTTCATGGTCACCACAACTACGTTATCCACTAACCAAAAAAAATGCAGCGATTTGGGAAACGCCAAAAATCGCACGGCCAAAAAATCATACGTCCGGTTGTGACCGAGGTTTTATGTAGAACTCTGTTAAATGTTATAGTCAGTAGTTCATTTTTATATAACACAGACTTCTCCCATGGTTGTACTCTATCTCTTTTCTGATTGGCTGTATCTTCTGCTAGTCACCATGGAGTTGGACTTCTTTTGTGCCTGAATCAGGGGCATGATAATGTTTGAAGTGGCATATAACGTCTGTATAATATATAGAGGATAATTACACAGTTGCGTGAAGATATGAAGTTTATCTTTGAGGAGTGACTATATTCATGATTGAGCGAAGCAAACGAGTGATATATATTTTTCAACATGAGAAGATAAACTAATTATTATTATACATACAGGACAATTTTTCCATAGAATAGAAACATGTATTCTATTCCCTTCTAGCGGGTTTCATTCATTTGGTTCGATAGCATGCAATATTATTCGCATATCGCTTATCCTACATGTATTATGCTACTCTACCCAATGGAGAATGAGTGTGCAATATTGTTACGATATTGCACGTTGTCAAGACAACACGACATCACACGTCCGAGCACGAATATCTACTGAAAAACTTTTTTCTGCTGTGCATGTGCACAACCATTTCAGTGTTCACCGGGAAAGAGAAAAATGCGTTGAACACCCGAAAGGCTACCAAAACTTCATTAGATATTCTTCATGCATATTTACAAGAGAAAAACATACCAACGGACATCGAAAAACAAGAAAAGAGACACGTTGGAGACGTAAAGCTTCCAAGCTAGTGAGTGACTGTGACAATTTGCAAACAAACATGGCTGCCAGGTTTGCTTCATTAAATATGGAAGATTTTGAGAGAATTTTGGCTACCAGTGTGTAGTTGTCGATGTTGATTTTAAAAGTAACTAAGTAAATTACACAGGGAAATGAATACTGTGGCGAGCATGCGTGGAAGAAGAGTCTGGAGACAGAAATCTTAGTTGCTCGGTTGTTAGTCGGTGCTACTTGTTCTCGATAGCACTGGCTTGACTGCTTTATTAGCATTCGCTAACACTACTGATGAACGCTACACCGGCTGGAAGGTGACTTTACTGTTATGCTGATGGCGCTGAGTCGCAGGTAAGCTAGCATTGGCCTTCACTAACACTACTGATGAACACTACACTAGGTGACTGCACTGCCGCGCTGACTGTGCCAACTCGTGGGTAAGCTAGTGTTGGCCTTCGAGAATGCTGATATGCTGATATGAAGAGAGTGTGTATGTATAATAATAATAATATTGGCTGTCTTTTTTCGTGGTATATCAGATATCTTCCATTCAGCTAGTATGATATTGAACTCATCTTCGACTCGTTCAGTATCATGCTAGCTGAATGGAATACTGTATATCTGATATACCACTCAAAGCCAGCCAATATTATTTAAATATGTCACTCAGATCCGTGATGTATTTCATATGAAAAATATGAGTTTTTCAACACAAGAAGATAAACTTCATATCTTCAAGCCAAGGTGTGATTTTTTTTTTATTATATCGACACATTCACAAACAAAAAGTACCCAAATTTATCAAAACAATGAATTAATTTTCTCACGAGTGACATATAGAGATTTATGCCACAGTTTTGGTTCTCCATGTCTCGGATGTAGCATGTATGAAAAATACAAGTGGCGTATTTCCCAGTAAAACACTCGTGTCCATATATTATAACACAGTTCTCTCACTGTTGTACATTTATAACAGCATAGAACATGCTACATTCATTTCCATTTTCTTTTTAACCACACTGGAACAAACTATTTTCATACTTTTAACTTATCTCCTGTAAGAAGAATATTCCATGGTCTGTGATGCTTTAAATTCAGGGCTGGCAGTGCTGTCTCTCTGAAGAGAGAGACCATTTCTTCAGCAGTGTTAAGTGCTGATTTTCAACACTTGGGTCACGTCTGCGTTCTCATCTCAAGCACTTGATGATAGACGAGCCAAAAATAGCATCTCACAAATATCCATCCATCCATTATCTGTAGCTGCTTATCCTGTCCTACAGGGTTGCAGGCAAGTTGGAGCCTATCCCAGCTGACTATACGTGAGAGGCGGGGTACACCCTGGACAAGTCACCAGGTCATCACAGGGCTGACACATAGACACAGACAACCATTCACACTCACATTCACACCTACGGTCAATTTCAACCCACCAATTAGCCTAACCTGCATGTCTTTGGACTGTGGGGGACCTTCTTGCTGTGAGGCGACAGTGCTAACCACTACACCACCGTGCCGCCATCTCACAAATAGCTCTCGTTAAATCTCAATACAGCCTTGGGCGTTTGCTCCTTAGGAAGCAGAATGGACAGAAGGTCATATGGAATTAGCAAGGAGACATAACAGAACAATAACAAAAATGAACATGCAAGCTTTAATTTCTTTAAAGGAGATATGCAGAACCTTTATTTTTAAATAAATTTCTGAGTGGATAGTATCTCCATCCTTGACTCTTGTATGCTGCATAAATGGGAATAAAAATATATATATTTTCGAGAGTTAAAATCGAGTGCAAAGTTGGAATTCGAGCTGCCCTGCTGAGCCAGCCAGCCCTGAGTGCACGACGTCACAGCGGTAACTGGTTTTAAGGCCGAGACCTTTTACATCTATAGACCAAAGTCATATAAATAAAAATTTATGGTGAAAGTAAGAAATAGCGTTACCGACTCACTCAACTAAGACTGATTTGACTTCATTGATGGTGGGTTGACTCTCATTAAAACAGGATAGGTGTTATAACTTATGCAACATACATGTACATGCATGCATTTTCACTGATAAAACATAAAAGGCTAATTAAATAATCAGATGAACTGAGACAATCACATTCTGAAGCAAATTAAATAATCTTATACCGGTAACTTCAACACACAATACAAGTTACATGTATTAGTCTAAATGCAGGTAAACAATGTGCTGTTGTTTTTTTTGTTTTGTATCCAAATGAGAGTCGCATCTTACCCATCTGTGTTCTCATTTCTTGAAAGCTGATCTTGTGGCTGTTTGTTTTGAAACAATCTGACTTTCAGTTGTTCGTTCAGTTCTCCGTTCATTTGCTTCTTCCATGTAAGGGTGAGTTATTGCTGCTGAGGCGAGCATATCCAGCAGAGAAATCAGACGGCTGCTCCACTCATTCTCCATTTTCTCCATACTGAGTACTCCGCCATTACTGCTCGGCTCAGGCAATTACTAAAACCCGGGATGGGACGGGATGTCACTGGTTTTAGCAACAATCATGAGGAGGTCACTGCCTGAGCAATGTCACGTCCCATCCTGTTCCATCCCGGGTTTAGCAACAACCCTCGGCTCACAGTCCAGGAGAACTGGTGCAACTGAACTTACTTTCCTTTTCTTGTAGTTTTCTTTTCCTTTAATTGTTGATACTGCACCCTCTTTCAATATGGGCTTATAGCCAACGCTCCCCAACAGATCAGAGGTCTCGTACGAGTCTTCAGTTAAATGTGCAGAGCAGAGGAGAGAACACGTCGTAGGCGCCCAATGTGCTCGTGAACTTCTCGCAAAACGCGTCCAAATCTTTGCGGTTTGAACATTCTTGGGCCATGAATGCAGCATAAATCCACCTTCTGTCGTGTTGCTGCACCCGCCAGCAATACATCTATGTGGCATGGCGTTAAATTAGCTCAAAATGGAGGATCGGAGTTGCAGTCAGCTCTGTGTTTTAGTATAGCGGAAATGGCGATGAGACCGATAGCCTTCCTGCAGTGACGTCACAGATGTCAAGGTCATTCACTCAGACCGCTACCTACAACCCCAATTCCAAAAAAGTTGGGACAAAGTACAAATTGTAAATAAAAACGGAATGCAATGATGTGGAAGTTTCAAAATTCCATATTTTATTCAGAATAGAACATAGATGACATATCAAATGTTTAAACTGAGAAAATGTATCATTTAAAGAGAAAAATTAGGTGATTTTAAATTTCATGACAACAACACATCTCAAAAAAGTTGGGACAAGGCCATGTTTACCACTGTGAGACATCCCCTTTTCTCTTTACAACAGTCTGTAAACGTCTGGGGACTGAGGAGACAAGTTGCTCAAGTTTAGGGATAGGAATGTTAACCCATTCTTGTCTAATGTAGGATTCTAGTTGCTCAACTGTCTTAGGTCTTTTTTGTCGTATCTTCCGTTTTATGATGTGCCAAATGTTTTCTATGGGTGAAAGATCTGGACTGCAGGCTGGCCAGTTCAGTACCCGGACCCTTCTTCTATGCAGCCATGACGCTGTAATTGATGCAGTATGTGGTTTGGCATTGTCATGTTGGAAAATGCAAGGTCTTCCCTGAAAGAGACGTCGTCTGGATGGGAGCATATGTTGCTCTAGAACCTGGATATACCTTTCAGCATTGATGGTGTCTTTCCAGATGTCTAAGCTGCCCATGCCACACGCACTAATGCAACCCCATACCATCAGAGATGCAGGCTTCTGAACTGAGTGCTGATAACAACTTGGGTCGTCCTTCTCCTCTTTAGTCCGAATGACACGGTGTCCCTGATTTCCATAAAGAACTTCAAATTTTGATTCGTCTGACCACAGAACAGTTTTCCACTTTGCCACAGTCCATTTTAAATGAGCCTTGGCCCAGAGAAGACATCTGCACTTCTGGATCATGTTTAGATACGGCTTCTTCTTTGAACTATAGAGTTTTAGCTGGCAACGGCAGATGGCACGGTGAATTGTGTTCACAGATAATGTTCTCTGGAAATATTCCTGAGCCCATTTTGTGATTTCCAATACAGAAGCATGCCTGTATGTGATGCAGTGCCGTCTAAGGGCCCGAAGATCACGGGCACCCAGTATGGTTTTCCGGCCTTGACCCTTACGCACAGAGATTCTTTCAGATTCTCTGAATCTTTTGATGATATCATGCACTGTAGATGATGATATGTTCAAACTCTTTGCAATTTTACGCTGTCAAACTCCTTTCTGATATTGCTCCACTATTTGTCAGTGCAGAATTAGGGGTATTGGTGATCCTCTTCCCATCTTTACTTCTGAGAGCCGCTGCCACTCCAAGATGCTCTTTTTATACCCAGTCATGTTAATGACCTATTGCCAATTGACCTAATGAGTTGCAATTTGGTCCTCCAGCTGTTCCTTTTTTGTACCTTTAACTTTTCCAGCCTCTTATTGCCCCTGTCCCAACTTTTTTGAGATGTGTTGCTGTCATGAAATTTCAAATGAGCCAATATTTGGCATGAAATTTCAAAATGTCTCACTTTCGACATTTGATATGTTGTCTATGTTCTATTGCGAATACAATATCAGTTTTTGAGATTTGTAAATTATTGCATTCCGTTTTTATTTACAATTTGTACTTTGTCCCAACTTTTTTGTAATCAGGGTTGTATATGAATAATTTTAATCATAAAAATTACTTTATTAGATTTATTGTTCACGCTTAAAACTATTCCTTTGCCATTCTTGAGGTCTCAAGGCATTTATAAACAAAAAGTGAGGCCATGGTTCTGCGTATCTCCTTTAAGTATGAGTCAGTAGACTGATGTTTACCTATTCAGTGGCGTGATACAGCATTAGTCTAGTGCATTGATTTACATTAATGATAAGGGCTAGTTATACAGTGTTCTGTGACACACCTTTGGTAAAATAAGAACATAAAGACAATGGGGACGTGTAGTGTTAAAAAAAGCTGTAATAGTAATGTCTGTATGATTTAAAAATGCATGACTCTGCATTTGTAGTGATTTTTGCTTCTAGAGCTCAGCTATTGGATATGTGGTTGCAACTGGGTTCTATTTTTAATATCAAGTGAAAATGGAGTCGGCTCAATTGACCATAAAACAGACATATTGATGTACCTAATCCCCACAGCATGGTCTTATATAATAACCCAAATCCAAATAATCCAAAGCAGATTTATACCAAAATGAATGATTTGCCAAAACAGTTCCAGTGACCAGACATAAATTTCAATGAAAATCAATGAATTATGGCGAGGACAGAGAATTATGCAATGAATCCTGTGCAACGTGTTTTTAACTTTCTGGAGGATTACAGAAAAGGTCAAGTAAAGAATAAAATATGACAGGGCATGCTATGTGATACATTGCCTTCATAAATTTGATTATTTTATCCATTTGTTTTTTATCAATACCACTTATCCATCAGAGCCATGGGGGAAGCTAGAACCAATCCCAGCAGACATTGTCAAGTCAAGTCAAGTTTATTTGTATAGCGCTTTTAACAACAGATATTGTCGCAAAGCAGCTTTACAGAAAATTAAAGACTTTAAATATGAGCTAATTTTATCCCTAATTTATCCCTAATAAGCAAGCCTGTGATGATGGTGGCAAGGAAAAACTCCCTCAGGCGACACGAGGAAGAAACCTCGAGAGGAACCAGACTCAAAAGGGAACCCATCCTCATTTAAGTGATAACAGTCTGTTTTGTTGAAGTTATAAACTGTTCATTGATGGAGACTTAAGTGTAAAACTGTTCATGACAACTGCGGTCCTGAAGTTAGCAAGTTAACTGCAGTCCTCAGACATAAAAGCATTACTATAAGTGTCCAGAGCCGTCTTCTAAGTGTGACGTTTGACTGTCCATATGAGGCCATCCTCCACAGAAGCAATGTGATGAGATTCCAGCCAAACGTAGGGCATCAGGATAGATCAGGCAGGTCCGAGGAGCAGAAGAGGTCAGCATCGATGGTGTCTCAGGATCGACATGTGACTCAAGAGAGAGGGACAGACAGAGGGAAGGGACCATGGGGACACAGGTTTTTAGGTATGCCCAGTGTCACCTAATGAGTAAGAACAGTATACTTTTGCACTGAATGCAAGCGGGGACTCTGGCAAGACTAACTAAAACAGCATAACTAAAAGAGAGAGACAGAAGGTAACACAGTCATGAGGGTGCCCTGGGACATAAAGCAGCCATCCGCTATACTGTCAACAAACCCGAGTGAACATGTGAGAGTGGGGGATGACAGCATCGATACATCCCAGTTTACCAAAACACTCTGTCTGAGGACCCTCCAGATCTACTCCTTTACCTAATAAAAAGCTACAAACCAAAGGCTTGACTCAAAAGCTATGTTTTCAGCCTAGACTTAAACACTGAGGCTACATCCACACGACAACGGCAACGAGATTTTTTTTTTAAATATCGTGTCCACATGGGCAACAGATCAGTAAAATATCAGGTACATATGGCAACGCAACGCTTGCTGAAAACGATGCAATACACATGCCACACCTCTACGTGCACTGTAAGACGGTCCCATTGGAGACACCAGAACAATAGAAGAAGTAGACGCATGCGCATAAACCCCTTCTTCTGTAGCATTAGCCACATAAAGTTTTGATTATTAGTCAGTAGCGTAAAATAGTATCTATTGTCTAAGACACTTATTTATATTTCTGTGACAGTTTGTGTAGGTGGGTGGAGCACAGAAGGACGGCAGGACAGAACTGAGTTCACAAAACTGGCTTTTATTCAGCTTTTCAGCCTATTCGAACTCTCTCACACACACCCAGACACACGCACACACATCAGTCATCTGGTTGAGGAGAGAGCTCCCTCTGCTCTCGCTCTCTCTCCTTAAATAGGGCGTGGTCACTGGGGAAGACACACAAACACATTAATTAACCACAGGTGTAGTGATTCTGCCACTTACCTTCCCTGACTCCGCCCTCCTGTCACAGACCGATGCTTGACCACGCCCCCGCTGCCACATACCCCCACCGCCCGACTCAGGCCGGGCGGCCGTCCGGCCTGCAGCCGACTCCCCCTCCCCTTGATGGGAGAGGAAGTCCGCCACAACCATCTGCGCCCCCGGCCTGTGGATCACCTTGAAGTTAAAGGGTTGGAGTGCCAGATACCAATAGGTGATCCGCGCGTTGGCATCCTTCATGCGGTGGAGCCACTGGAGGGGCGCATGGTCCGAACAGAGGGTGAAAGGGTGTCCCAGCAGGTAGTACCGGAGGGCGAGGACCGCCCACTTGATCGCCAGGCACTCTTTCTCAATGGTGCTGTAGCGCCCCTCACGCACCGACAGCTTGCGACTAATGTATAAGACTGGGCGATCCTCCCCCTCCACCTCCTGGGACAAAACGGCCCCCATCCCTCTGTCCGACGCATCCGTCTGCAACACAAAGGGGAGAGAAAAGTCAGGGGAGTGTAAAAGTGGCCCCCCACACAGTGCAGCCTTTACCTTAGAAAAAGCCCGCTGGCATTGCTCCGTCCACTGGACCGGATCTGGTGCCCCCTTTTTAGTCAGATCAGTCAGCGGGCTGGTGACGTCTGAATAATTAGGTATAAACCTACGATAATAGCCAGCCAGCCCCAGGAACTGTCTCACCCCCTTTTTGGTCTTGGGCCTCGGGCAGGCTGCAATTGCTGCTGTCTTTTTAATTTGGGGACACACCTGCCCGTTGCCCAAATGGAAGCCTAGATACCGTACTTCCACCCGCCTGATCGCACACTTCTTCGGGTTGGCTGTGAGACCCGCTCGCCTCAGCGACCTAAGGATGGCCCTCAGATGTTTGAGGTGCCTCGGCCAGTCATTACTATAGATAATAATGTCATCGAGGTAGGCGGCCGCATAGGTGGCGTGGGGGCGGAGGACCCTGTCCATCAGCCGCTGAAACGTAGCGGGCACCCCAAACAGCCCAAAAGGAAGTGTGACGAATTGGTGTAAGCCGAACGGTGTGGAAAAGGCCGTTTTTTCCCAGGATAATAGAGTCAAGGGGATCTGCCAATAACCCTTTGTTAAATCCAGTGTCGAGTAAAAACGAGCCGTGCCTAGCCGATCGAGCAACTCATCAATACGAGGCATTGGGTACGCATCAAATTTGGACACCGCGTTGACTTTTCTATAGTCCACACAGAACCGGACCGACCCGTCGGCCTTGGGTACCAAGACCACCGGGCTGCTCCAGTCACTGTGGGACTCCTCGACGATGCCCATTTCGAGCATGGCCTCGAGTTCTTCCCGAACCACTTTTTTCTTGTGCTCGGGTAACCTGTAAGGGTGGCTACGCACTACCACCCCCGGGGGCGTCTCAATGTGGTGCTCTATGAGGTTGGTGCAGCCGGGCAGGGGCAAGAACACGTCCGAAAACTCGGTCTGCAAGTGGGCAACCTCCGCGTGTTGGGTTGGGGAGAGGTGGTCTCCACAGGGGACCGGAGAGGTACGCGATGCCAATGTTCCCTTTTGAACCTCCAGCCCCAGCTCTGCCTTCTCTGGAACCACCTACACCAATGCCACAGGGACCTCCTCGTTCCAGAGTTTGAGCAGGTTGAGGTGGTAAATCTGTGGCGCCCCACCCCTATCCGATTGCCTCACCTCATAGTCAACGTCTCCGTGGAAGGCTGTTCCATAACATTGGGCAAGAAGTGGGGTCCATCCTGGGCAGGTCGCTAATCTCTCAAGGGATAACAAACACACTAACAGCCATTCACAACCACATTCACACCTATGGGCAATTTAAAGTAGTCAGTTGACCTAACCTGCATCTTTGGACTGTTGGAGGAAACCAGAGCACCTGGAGGAACCCACACAGGTACAGAGAGAACATACTAACTTCACACAGAATGGCCCCAGTCACCCATGAGGTTTGAAACCAGAACCTTCTTGCTCTGAGGTGACATTGTGAACCACTGCACCACCATGTTGCCCCCAATAATTTTCTAACAACAGCAAAATATTTTATTCCTCTTACAATATATCCAATAATTTACCAATGCCAACATCCATCCATTATCTGTAACCGCTTATCCTGTGCAGGGTCGCAGGCAAGCTGGAGTCTATCCCAGCTGACTATGGGCGAGAGGTGGGGTACACCCTGGACAAGTCGTCAGATCATCGCAGGGCTGACACACAGAGACAAACAACCATTCACACTCACATTCACACCTACGGTCAATTTAGAGCCACCAGTTAACCTAACCTGCATGTCTTTGGACTGTGGGGGAAACCGGAGCACCCGGAGGAAACCCACACAGAAAGGGCCCCATTGGCTGCTGGGCTCAAACCCAGAACCTTCTTGCTGTGAGGCATCAGTGCTAACCACCATGCCACCCATCCAATGGCAACATAATTTTATTTCTTAAAGAATGACACCCCATACATTTTATTTGTTATGTTTAATATGTTGTTGCTGAACATGTTGAAGGTCCACAAAACAAGCTAGTTCTAGCATAGTTATCACTTATGTTATAGCAGGTATAAATAGCTGTTCCCTCACCAGCCTGTCTTTTTTCTTCTGTTTGGAACTTAATAAGGCAAAAAAAAAAAGTTTATCATGTTAAAGAGAATGCGCAAAGCCGTCCGTCCTGATGGCTTCTACATGCAACCTTTTAAGGGTTTCATCGAGAAGGACAAACTGACATACTTAAAAGTTCTAGAGTTAAACCCCCCCTAAAAAAAAAAGAAAAAAAAGAAAAGAAAAAAGTGCCACTGTGTTTATGTGATTGTGATTACTTTTAGACTGGCACTCTGTGTGCTGTGGGCCTCCTGTGTCAGTGAGTGCTGCTGGCGGTTTGGAGCCAGGCAGGTTGGTAAAGCTGTATTCTGCTCTGCTCTGGTGTGTGTTGATTTGCAGGGCATTCTGGGGGTTTATCTATTTCCTCCTGATGGCAGCCCTTCCTTCCTTCCTTCTGCCTCAAACAGCACCGGAGCAGACTGATGGGCCATTTTCATGTGTTTTATTCAGGAAAAGAATGTGTGCTTTGTACCAGTATCAGTCTGTGAAGTACACAACACACTGAGGCTCATGTCTAAGTCTGTTTTAAATATGAAAACAGAGATATGAAAACAGGATTGCATTTTTAGACCCTTCTAGCCATCAGATTAAGTGCAGAATAAATTGGCACCCTTCAAATTATTACAGAACTTAATCTATTAAAGAGAATACTTCAATACACCCCATAGATGAGTCTTTCAACATCCAAACATGCCCCCAATTCACCACCATATTGGCTGCAAGGCAAAAAAGAAAAGAGAAAAAACACCCACATTATTTTTATTATGGCTGGGTTACCTGCCCAAACTGATAATTACATCATGAGTTTTTCTTTAGCTAATCAGACACAAGGTACACCACCACACTTGCTGGAGCAGTTGAGGGTTAGGTGCCTTGCTCAAGGGCACTTCAGCCAGTCCTGCTGGTCCAGGGAATCGAACCAGCAACCTTTTGGTCCCGCATTAGTCCCTGAATTTGATCTGATTGAAAACTTGTGGTTTGTACTGAGATAGGTGATCAAGATTATGTAAAGGATTTGAAAATGTTCTGCATGGAGGAACTCCCAAGATCCTTCTGCAAGTGTGAGTAAACCTGTTAGACATTACAGGAAAAAGCTCAGTGTTGTGATTCTCTCCAGGGGAGGATTCAGAGATATTAAATATAGAGGTCTCGTCTTCATCCGCTTATCCGGGGCCGGGTCGCGGAGGCAGCAGTCTGAGCATGGAAGCCCAAACTTCCCTCTCCCCAGACATCTTGGCCAGCTCCTTGGGAAGAACACCGAGGCGTTCCCAGGCCAGCCGAGAGACATAGTCCCTCCAGCGTGTCCTGGGTCTTCCCCAGGGCCTCCTCCCGGGGGGACATGCCTGGAAAACCTCCCCAGGGAGGCGTCCAGGAGGCATCCGAAAAAGATGCCCGAGCCACCTCAGCTGATTCCTCTCAATGTGGAGGAGCAGTGGCTCTACTCTGAGCTCCTCCCGAGTGACTGTGCTTCTCACCCTATCTCTAAGGGAGCGCCCAGCCACTCTGCGAAGGAAACTCATTTCGGCCGCTTGTATCCGTGATCTTATAGAGGTGTAGAAGTGAAGGAAACTTTTTTCAAATAAAAATTTTGTGTCAAAACTATAACATGCCTCTATTTAGATTGTTTAAAATATATTTATTGGTGGCATGGTGGGTAGCATTGCAACCTCACAGCTCCAGGGTCTTTGGTTCAAACCTGAGCTCAGGTTATGGTCTGTGTGGAGTTTATCATGTCTGCATGGATTTTCTTCAGGTTCTCTGGTTTTTGTTCACCTACTAAAATCATGCAGGTTGGTGAATTAGGTGTTTCTGTGTGTATGGGGACTGTTAGACTGGTGTCCCATCCTGTCTCACTCGCAAGTGTTCTTAGGAGTGGGGAAGACTGGGGACTCCCTCTACAGATGGGGTTTCTCCACAGACGCTGGGTGCCCTTGTGGCGTAACTCCTCAGACCATGCATCACATCCTCCATGATTGCCCCCAAGGACCTACATGTTCAGAAGAGGACCTTAAATCTTGCAACAGTGCTGCCATCGCATGGATTAGACATTGATGTGACAAGATATGATGATGATGATGATGATTAGGACAAGCTCTAGATCCGGATTAACAGGATACAGAAATAATTTTTTATGAATGTGTTTACAGTAAAAAAAAAAAAAAGTAATTTTGGGTTGACATACAGTGGTGCTTGAAAGTTTGTGAACCCTTTAGAATTTTCTATATTTCTGCATAAATATGACCTAAAACATAATCAGATTTTCACACAAGTCCTAAAAGTAGATAAAGAGAACCCAGTTAAACAAATGAGACAAAAATATTATACTTGGTCATTTATTTATTGAGGAAAATGATCCAATATTACATATCTGTGAGTGGCAAAAGTATGTGAACCTTTGCTTTCAGTATCTGGTGTGACCCCCTTGTGCAGCAATAACTGCAACTAATGCCGCTTTTCCACTACAAACGCGGCTGAGCCGTGCCGTGCCGAGTCGAGCTGAGTCGGGCTGAGCGGGGCTGTTGGAGTTGCATTTCGACTACAACCGCGCTGAACCGTGCTGGCTGGAAGTGGGTGGACACATTGGGTGGAGTTAGCGAAAGTGGGTGGACGTCAGGTGATGTCGTCAAGCAGCGCAAACAGTGACATCAGTGACAGTGGCGGAACAAGTCAGAGCCGGGCCGGGGGCGGGGCAAATGACCGGGCCCTTTATTAAAGCTTATCATAACATCATTTTAGGCTACAAAATGTCCGCAACTGCGGTGTTTACCAATTTCAACACTACCGGGTGCAACTATGTTATTTAGTACATCAAGTCCTTCAAACGAACATGTAACTCAGAAACAATAAACATTAGGATACTGTACATGGCTCATAATAAAACATCAATAGCCTATACTGCGCACATTATTTGAAGGGCATACGAATGAGCGCTCAGAGGTTGCAACGGTGACAGGAAGAGTCAGAAATAAAAGGAGGGCGGTGCAAACCTCACTGAATGCACTGTGTTTACCAATTTCAACACTACCGGGTGCAACTATGTTATTTAGTACATCAAGTCCTTCAAACGAACATGTAACTCAGAAACAAAAAAACATTAGGATACTGTACATGGCTCATAATAAAACATCAATAGCCTACTGCGCGCATTATTTGAAGGGCATACGAATGAGCGCTCAGAGGTTGCAACGGTGACAGGAAGAGTCAGAAATAAAAGGAGGGCGGTGCAAACCTCACTGAATGCACTGTGTTTACCAATTTCAACACTACGGGGTGCAACTATGTTATTTTGTACATTAAGTCCTTCAAACGAACATGCAACTCAGAAACAAAAAAACATTCGGCGACATACTGTACATGGCTCATAATAAAACATCAATAGCCTACTGCGCGCATTATTTGAAGGGCATACGACGAGCCTTGCGCTCCGCGAACTCGTCCACGATGCTCTGTATGTCACTGATTCAGTGAGCTTTTAAGCGGTAGTCTCACGACCCGAATAGTAAACAATAAACATGGAGGACATGGAGTCGTTAGTGTGGCTGGTCTTGGTGCTGTGGCTTGTTGTCACCGACAACGCCAACAGATACTGGCAAGAGCGTATAGATGAGGCGAGGCGCATAAGGCTTCAGAAATTCTCGCAATTCGTAATTCTCCTTCTTCCGGGTTTGCGGTGTTTACAGATCCCAGCGCGCTCGCGGGGCGTGTGTGGGCATGTGAGGACACGCCTCCTCACCAATCAGTGCACAGGGGAGTGTCTGCTCACGCCCCCAACCTCAGTCGGCACGGTTTGGCTCGCTTCAGCCCCACTCCAAAACCGTGCGAGTTTTAGGGGCTAAGCAGGGCTGAAACGAGCTGAGTCGTGCTGGTTTTTGGTAGTCGAAACGCGAGCCGTGTCGGGCTGAAGTGAGCTGAAGCGAGCTGAAGTGAGCTGAAAAAGGGTAGTGGAAAAGGGCCATAAACGTTTCCTGTAACTGCTGATCAGTCCTGCACACCGGCTTGGAGGAATTTTAGCCCATTCCTCCGTACAGAACAGCTTCAGCTCTGGGATGTTGGTGGGTTTCCTCACATGAACTGCTCACTTCAGGTTCTTCCACAACATTTCAATTGGATTAAGGTCAGGACTTTGACTTGGCCATTCCAAAACATTAACTTTATTCTTCTTTAACCATTCTTTGGTTGAACGACTTGTGTGCTTAGGGTCGTTGTCTTGCTGCATGACCCACCTTCTCTTGAGATTCAGTTCATGGACAGATGTCCTGACATTTTCCTTTAGAATTCGCTGGTATAATTCAGAATTCATTGTTCCATCAATGATGGCAAGCCTTCCTGGCCCAGATGCAGCAAAATAGGCCCAAACCATGATACTACCACCACCATGTTTCACAGTTGGGATAAGGTTCTTATGCTGGAATGCAGTGTTTTCCTTTCTCCAAACAAAACACTTCTCATTTAAACCAAAAAGTTCTATTTTGGTCTCATCCGTCCACAAAACATTTTTTCCAATAGCCTTCTGGCTTGTCCACGTGATCTTTAGCAAACTGCAGACGAGCATAAATGTTGTTTTTGGAGAGCAGTGACTTTCTCCTTGCGACCCTGCCATGCACACCATTGTTGTTCGGTGTTCTTCTGATGGTGGACTCATGAACATTGGCTAATGTTAATGTGAGAGAGGTCTTCAGTTGTTTAGAAGTTACCCTGGGGTCCTTTGTGATCTCACCGACTATTACACGTCTTGCTCTTGGAGTGATCTTTGTTGGTCAACCACTCCTGGGGAGGGTAATAGTGGTCTTGAATTTCCTCCATTTGTACACAATCTGTCGGACTGTGGATTGGTGGAGTCCAAACTCTTTAGAGATGGTTTTGTGACCTTTTCCAGCCTGATGAGCATCAGCAACGCTTTTTCTGAGGTCCTCAGAAATCTCCTTTGTTCATGCTATGATACACTTCCACAAACATGTGTTGTGAAGATCAGACTTTGATAGATCCCTGTTCTTTAAATAAAACGGGGTGCCCACTCACACCTGATTGTCATCCCATTGATTAAAAACACCTGACTCTAATTTCACCTTCAAATCAACTGCTAATCCTAGAGGTTCATATACTTTTGCCACTTACAGATATGTAATATTGGATAATTTTCCTCAATAAATAAATGACCAAGTATAATATTTTTATCTCATTTGTTTAACTGAGTTCTCTTTATCTACTTTTAGGACTTGTGTGAAAATCTGATGATGTTTTAGGTCATATTTATGCAGAAATATAGAAAATTCTAAAGGGTTCACAAACTTTCAAGCACCACTGTACCATTAAAGCTGTATTGATATCTATAATTTCTCCATCCATCCATTATCTCTAGCCGCTTTATCCTGTTCTACAGGGTTGCAGGCAATCTGGAGCCTATCCCAGCTGACTATGGGCGAGAGGCGGGGTACACCCTGGACAAGTCACCACAGGGCTGACACAGAGACAAACAACCATTCACACTGACAGTGAATTTAGAGCCACCAATTAGCCTAACCTGCATGTCTTTGGACTGTGGGGGAAACCAGAGCACCCGGAGGAAACCCATGGAGGACATGCAAACTCCACACAGAAAGGCCCCTGTTGGCTGCTGGGCTCGAACCCAGGATCTATTATTTATCCTGTTATGAAAATGAGGATTTTTCCTGTCTTTGTCATTATATTACAGGTATTTAGCAGATGCTCTTATCCAGAGTGATATACAACATACCCAGAGCAACCTGGGGAGCATTTGGGGGTTAGGTGCCTTCCTCAAAAGGCACTTGAGCCATTCTTACTGGTCCAGGGAATTGAACCAGCAACCTTTAGGCCCCAAAACTGCTTCTATAATCATTAGGCTATGGCTTCCCCATTGTCTTATGTGAATATTTTTTCTCTCTCTCATTATGTTTTCCTCTCTGTCTTTCTGTAGCAAAATTACTTTAAACTGTAGGGAAAGTGTCTTAATTTTTATGTTATGCTATTTGCCAGTGTTGGACTTGAGGATATCTGTAGAGGAAAGGGTGTGGTGGCACTACAGCATATGACTCACATTCATTACATTTTTTCTATTGTGGGTTTGAGTTGTTTACAATGGCAGCACTTACGGTCAGTGTTCACCTACTGTCTATATCCAGTAATACAGCACCTCTGTTTCTCTGGCTGCTTTTTTCCAAAACTAACTAACCACAAGGAGTGTGCGTTTAGGAAAGAGAGTGTTTGTGTGTGCATGTGTTAAATTCCTACTGGGTTTGTGTTTGCAGGGGGATTACTACTTTGAGTACACAGAATGTGACAGCAGTGGCTCCAGATGGAGAGTGGCCATTCCTCTGAGGCCAGGCGAGTGCAAGGGACTGCCAAACCCTGTGCAAGGCACTGACTGCAGTAGGTCGATGTGTGTGTGTGTGTGTGCATGTGAATTAGTGAATGATAGAGGATTCAAATTTTTGGCGAGACTTCATTCACTGTTTGTTGGTTAACAGCCATGAAGGGTTTGAATATTCACAAAAATCACGACAGCAACAAGAACAAGTACCAGAAACACTCCAACACTTGAACAGCAGGGTGTTTTGGCTAATACATTTCTCACCCTTATCAGCTGAAAGGAATTTCCTCTTGGAATCACTTGGATGTTCTTTAGCCATTGTTTCTTTGTTCATTCGCAAAAGTGATGTATTTTTCCTCATCCTACAGAGAGCAGATAGTGGGCTGTTATTGTTTCCTTAAACATGTAGTACACCTAAGTTTTGATTGTACACTGGCCAGGTTTAGATTGATCTTTTGAAATCCTTAATAATTGCAGTGCAACCAGTATTTGGTTCTTCAAAATATGCCCAAAATATTTGTGTCAATAGCGGTGATGGAGAGTCATGCAAATATTATATTTAAAAAAAAAGAAAATCAATTTGCCAAGTTCCTTGTTGTATCAGGGACTGGTCCATGGAGATTAAGAAGGCCAGATTATTGAAACTTTGCAAGAGACAAGTTATAACCTGGCTACCTATGAGCAAAAAGGTTCTGTGTAAAGGATTATAAACCAACATGGTGCAGTAAAAGAGAAAATGCTGCTCTTGGACAAGGTCTTAGAGGAAGGTTTATGGTATGGTGGAATATTGGACCAGTCAAAACTCTACACACACCTTCTAATTCAATGTTTTTTCTTTATTTTTATTAATTAAAAGACACTTCATGTCTTAAAGTAATGATAGATGCCATTTCTTTTTATTTAGTTGAGCGGTTCTTGACATAATATGGATTACTACAATTGTGGAATTGGGCTATTTACTGTATTGTTATTATTTGCTTACTGTTTGATCTCAAACACATTAAGAAAGCAAGAAATTGCACTAATTAACTTTTGACGAGGCACCTGTTAATTAAAAAGCATTCCAGGTGACTACCTCATGAAACTGGTTAAGATAATGTCAATAGTATACAAAGAACCGTGCGTTGGCCGAGTGATTGGCATGTTTGCCTCTCGATCGCGAGTTCTACTCACGGTCGGGTCATACCAAAGACCATCATAAAAAATGGTACCTACTGCCATCTGGCAAGGCACGCTGCAATACAGATGTGAGTGGGGAGTCAAACTCTCGCGGTTACCAGAGGACTAGCCCCCCACTGTAACCCTAGCTATGTAATAGGCAAGAGGCTGAGGGCTATGGAAACGGAGATCGGCGCCGCCCTATGTGCCACATGGTGTGGGAAGGACTTTGAATAGTGTACAAAGAATCATAAAGGTAAATGGTGGCTATTTTGAAGAACCTGAAATATGAAACATATTTTGTTAATTTAAACACTTTTTTGTTTACCATATGATTCCATGGTGGTGTAGTGGTTAGCACTGTCGCCTCACAGCAAGAAGGTTCAATCCCAGCGGTTGGCGGGGGCCTTTCTCTGTGGAGTTTGCATGTTCTCCCCGTGTCTGTGTGGGTTTCCCCTGGGTGCTCTGGTTTCCCCCAGAGAAAAGCAGTTTAGGTTAATTGGTGGCTCTAAATTGTCCGTGTGTGTGAATAGTTGAGAGGAAAAAACCTCTATAATAATCCAGTTGGAAGCATCAGGAAACCACTACTGTAATGTTCCCTAGAGACTTTGATGGCTGAAGCCGTCAGAGTGGCCATGTCACTGTAGTGATATGCAAAAATGGATGGATATGATTCCATATGTGCTATTTCATAGTTTTGATGTCTTCATTATTGTTCCAAAATGTATAAAATAGTCAAAATACAGAAAACTCTATGAATGAGTAGGTGTGTCCAAACTTTTGACTGGGACCGTATATGGTAGAAGTCAACGCATTGCCAATTGTGATTCTGGTTAGAAGACTCAGACAGCTCACTGCGACAGTATTCACTAGCCAATAACTAGCATCACCATCTATTTACTATACACATTTCCTCCGCTACTTCTTCTTACATTCCTCAGAATTCAGTAACTAAGCCACAGAGTCCTGGTCATGCCCCTGAGATGGCCAAGTAGACCTTGGTTTCCACTGCTGTTTTCATTAGTTGTTGATTTCACTCTGTCTATTTCCTACCCAAGCAGACCTGCTGTCCCAACAATGGCTCTAGTCTTTTTTTTTTTTTTGCTTAGGAAGGTTAATAACTGATTGAAATGACATGGAAGTATCTATGTGGCAGCCATGATAAGAGCTGTTTGAATTATCTAAATGCTAAGGAAAGGTGATTCAGTACTTTCTTATTTCCATTAGCATAGGGTAAATTGGACCATCTTTATGAAAGGAAATGAGATAATGCCTTCCCATAATTCCTTGTGACAGCAACATTTAATAACCCAAGTGAATAACATCAGCTGTTGCATAATTACGTAGCCTAGTGCAAGTGCTATCAGATTCTCTTTGCGCTGCGAATGTGTTTATGAATCTCCTTCATATCTTTCCTTGAACTTGATAGAAAACATCATGAGGTCAAGGAAAGATGTGAAGGAGACTGTGGTTAGGAAAGGACATAGTGGTTAGGAAAGGACATAGGATATAATTTTTTTGACTATTCCACCGTAGTCACCACACAGCACACCATGATGGCATTTCTCTTTGGGGCCCTAACTCTTAGGGCCTTTCTGAAAGGGGCAAGGTGCCGCCGTCCTCCATATTTCATCACAAGCCTGGTGTGGGATCTCCCCCTTGTAGTGATGCAAGGGTCAGGGTTTTTTTAATGCTCCCATCCACCTGACCCATTATGAGAGCCAACCTGCAAATGCCAACCCACAAAATATGCATTAATCAACCACCCAGACCAGACCTGATCCAAAAACCTCCAGCTTTAGTTTGTATACTGATAGCATTCACTGAATAAAAGATGATGTTTTTGACCCACCCCACTCGGACCTGCAATATTTTTCTAGTAAGCTTACTCAAACATGCCCGATCCTCATGGGTTTATGTTTCAATCTATGCATCACTACCCCCTTGTGCTACAGCCCCTTAAAGCCAATCTGATCTGATCTGAAATGGATGTCTGAAAATGTTGAAACCTTTTTGCTAGCGATCACTTCAGAATGGGAGAACAGTGTGCTTTGGTGAGAAGCTTGCCTTGAATGAATAGGTGGCCAGATGAAATAGTGCCTTGATTTCTGCCTAAGCTCATATCACTCATTTTGCAAATCAATTGAGGACCTTGCAGTGTTCCATTAATGCAAGTCTGTGGATCGTTCTTTGGTGTGAACAGTACATCTACCATGGAGGAAAGAGTGCTTCCTTGTCGAAGCAGTGACTGGCCACTGGTGGTGGACATCATCCCAAGGGTCTATAGATGGTCTGGATTCTCAGTGGTTAGCACTGTCACCTCACAGCAGGAAGGTTCTGGGTTTGAGCCTCATGTCTGTGTGGGTTTCCTCTGGGTGCTCCGGTTTCCCCCACAGTTCAAAGACATGCGGTTAGGTTAAAATGGGGTGATTTTGTGCTGAGGTGCCCTTGAGCAAGGTACCTATTCCCCAACTGCTTCCTGGGCACTGTAGTATGGCTGCCCACTGTTCTGGGTGTATGTGCATGTGTTCACTGCTTCAGATGGGCTAAATGCAGAGGATGAATTTCACTGTGTGCTTGAGTGCACATGTGTCAAATAAAGGCTTCTTCTTTTACCATGGCTTGCCAATTTATGAGGAGTGTTCCTATAAGTTAGAAACATGCTGATTCAGGAAGTCTACCATTTCTGTTACCTGGACATGACTGTATGCCTTCTCCAGGTTCTGAAAGGTTAAACGTGCCCCTCTCAGTGGGATGAGTGCAGTGATCATCTCTGAGGTTCACAAAGTGTCCAGAAGATTCTCCTTACACCATAATACGTACAACTGCTACACACAAATTTTTCAGTACGCACTGAGAGTTCAGTTATGTGTATTGGCATTTCTATGGGTGTGCATCTACACTACCGTTCAAAAGTTTGGGGTCACCCAGACAATTTTGTGTTTTCCATGAAAAGCCACACTTTTATTTACCACCATAAGTTGTAAAATGAATAGAAAATATAGTCAAGACATTTTTCTGTCCATTTTGAGCATTTAATCGAGCCCACAAATGTGATGCTCCAGAAACTCAATCTGCTCAAAGGAAGGTCAGTTTTATAGCTTCTCTAAAGAGCTAAACTGTTTTCAGCTGTGCTAACATGATTGTACAAGGGTTTTCTAATCATCCATTAGCCTTCTGAGGCAATGAGCAAACACATTGTACCATTAGAACACTGGAGTGAGAGTTGCTGGAAATGGGCCTCTATACACCTATGGAGATATTGCACCAAAAACCAGACATTTGCAGCTAGAATAGTCATTTACCACATTAGCAATGTATAGAGTGGATTTCTGATTAGTTTAAAGTGATCTTCATTGAAAAGAACAGTGCTTTTCTTTCAAAAATAAGGACATTTCAAAGTGACCCCAAACTTTTGAACGGTAGTGTATTGTTAGGCCAATCCTAATACTCTTAAAATCTGGCAAAATAGTTTGTCATCTGGCCATATTGGCTTTTCCTAAGTGATATTTTGCTATCTTGTGAGTGATTTAAACCCATCCTTTGTAGCGTTCTCGTGTGGAGCTGGGGAGTTTTTGGAGATGTCGTCACAAGAGTGCACTCAGTGTGCAGCTGGGTCCTTTTCTCTTGGCAGTGGTATCCGCTTTGATGAGTGGGATGACATTCCCCCTGGATTCAGTAGCCTGGTGACGTCTCTTGATAACGCACCAAACAGACACGGGCCAAGCTGTAACGGGTGAGTGGCATGTCTCTCTTCAGTGTTATCACAATTTTGATATTTTAAATGTTTATATTGTGATATTGTTTATATCGCTTTCAAATTTAATCTAGAATTCAGTGTAATCATTGTGTAATCCAAAAAGACGAGAGACGAGAGAGAGAGAGACACACGAGAGACAGAGAGAGAGAGAGAGAGAGAGAGAAAGAAAGATGAGAGATAGACATGAGAGAGACACACACAAGTGAGAGAGAGAGACACACACACGAGAGAGACGAGAGACACATGAGATAGATGAGAGAGAGAGAGAGAGACACACACACACACACACAGACAAACAAGAGACACACATGATAGTGAGAGAGAGAGACACATTTAATCTAGAATTTTAGGTTAAAAATTTAACCTAAAGTGTGTTTGTGTGTCCATCTCAGATTCTCATTAGGGCAATATCTCAAGAATGAGTGATTGAATGTATGTAAGATTTATATGGAATTATCATTGTAAATGCCAGATGAACGGATTCAATTTTAGATTTGATCCAAACAGCAGTTAAAGGTAGACCGCCTTTCAGATTTTTCAAGTGTAGGTCATAAAAAGAATTTTCCCCGACACCCAATTATTTTTATTTAGTGGACCGAAAGCTACTGAAATCGAATCACAGACTTCCAATTTAATTAGTTTTTTTTAAAAATAGAACAATGAATTTAGGGCCACATGGCCCTAAATTCTCTGCTATTTTTTCCTGCTTCACCATGACCCAATCCAAGATACTACATCATGCATGACGTGGTGGGCTTTCCCTGTTCACGCAAGGCATTGTGGGATACAAATTTGAAATAGGAGAGAACAATAGAGGACGTGAGTGTGCGAATGAAACGTGAAAGACCAACTACAGTAATGGAAAGCGAGAAGAAAAGAGGTTATGTTGGGAAGGAAAGGAAACACAGGACCAAACTAATAAATATCGGCGGTCAGCGAGCACCTCGGGGTGATCAGCTGTTTGTTTAGTGACAGAATGATGGAACTGTCAGTGCACGGTCAAAGGTAAACCTGTAGATGGCAGTAATGCAACACTGTGGATGCCAGCTGCTGGAAAACCCAAAAGAAGAAGAAGAAGGTAAACCTGCGCATGTACACATGGACTTCCTCTGTCTATTTGACTGCGCGAAGCGAGCGATTTCATGCACATTATTTGCTCGGGAATCGTCTCAAATGAAATAACTTCCCAGCCATTTTTTTAAAAGATATTACAGAAATAAACATATCACAATGACCAAATTTCAGAGGGAACTAAATTTCACAGATTTTATGAAATCGAAAGGACGACGAGCTTTAAGGTCACAGCAAGGTGAAATGTCTGAAATAGTTTTTCTCAGTAGGTTCTTTTCTGTTTGAAATATATTTTAAGAGTTTTTGAAGGATATGGATTCATAACAAGAAGGACTAGACTTGTCAGCGGCAGACGCATTGAGTTACTGGTGTCGATTTCTACTTGTTCTACTTTAGTTACGGATTACTTTATTTTTTTCTGTTTGTGTGTGTGTGTGTGTGGTGTCTTGATTTCCTTTCAGCTCCTCATGGCTCGCCCGTGGTAGTTATGTGGAGTCGAATCAAGATGAGTGTAGTGTCTCTCTCGTCTACGCCGTTCATCTTAAGAAGCCAGGCTCTGTCTCCTTTGACTATCAGTATGTGGACAACAACATCTTCTTTGAGTTCTTTGTAAGTCACACACTTGTCTTAAACACCTTATTATAACTGTGTAACCGTGGCAGGAGATGGTACGGCTTCTTTAAATGATTTGAAAGAAATTGAAGGTGGATATTCATTTATTATGCTGATTCCTGTAACAGATTCAGAATGACCAGTGTCAAGAAATGGACAAGACTTCTGATAAGAAATGGATGAAACTGACAAACAATGGAATGTGGGCCAAACACACGGTACGGTACATAAGTATTTGCACGCCTACACATTCCGGCTTGTTTTGCATTTGCCTCTGACGTGTTTGCTAAAGTGCGGAGTGTAAAATCCTGTCAAATCGATTCTGCAGTCAATGATTGGGTGTGTGTTTACAGCAGGGGCTTTTTCACCCACACAGGTCACGTTGAAATCTGGTACAAATGTGCTGTACTGGAGAACCACAGGAGTTACTGTGGGGGCAAAAATAGTCAAACCAGTGCTGCTGAGGAACATCCAGATAGAAGGTGTAGTGCAAAAATAGGAACTACTGATCTAATTTAAACAGCCTTCTTGACTCTAATGTAGTTTTCCTTCCTAATGTAATTGTATTCCTCCTCTCCACCCTCTCTTTTTCTCTTTCTCTCTCAGGTGTGGCTTACATGTCAGAGTGCTTGCCCTGTAAGCCAGGCACATTCAGTAACACTCCCGGCTCTTCGTCGTGTGATCCCTGCCCCAGAAACACGTACTCAGGCAGAGGTGCCAGCTCCTGTACTCCCTGCAATGCGGACACACACTACGCATGTAAATATATCAGCATTATCATATATACTGAATGTTTTATGCTTTTAAATGTTGATTAGTGTCCTGGATGTGTAACAAATTGCTGAGTATAAGGTTGAGTTCCTCTGGACCTGAACGGGAACAGTGTGTTCAGTATTCTGCTCAGTCAGATCAACTTAGGATGAAATCAACCTTGGGTAATGGTTACACTGTATATCTGTAGGTCTACAAATGACCCACTCAATATGAAATGTAATAAATAATAATGATGTTGGTTTTAGGCAGATATGAATGTGTGTGTGTGTGTGTATGTGCACATGGTGCCCTGTGATGAACTGGTATCATATAAAAGGTGTATTTCTGCCTCCCGGCAAGATTTCCGAAAATAGGCTCCAGGTCCATGAACGGGATACTGTACCTATTGGAAATGTATGCATTAATGAATGACTGATTATATCAAAAATCAAAGTCCTTCCCGTGCCAGGGCATGGTCTTTCCAGGCACTACCCAAGCCCTTAAGGCACACTAGGTAGCACCAATCTCCACTTCTATAGCCCTCACCTATACAACTAGGGTTACAGTCCACTGGTAACTGCAAGAGTTTGACTCCCCACTCACATCTGTATTGCCTTGCCAGTAGGTACGGTACCATTTTTATGATGGTCTTTGGTATGACCTGACCATGAGTAGAACTCACGATCTTCTGATCAAGAAGTGGACACGCTAACCACGAGGCCAACTCGCAGTCACTGATTATATCAGGTAATAAAAAAAAATCATCAGATGCCATTAGGTTTCATTAAATAGATCTGAACAGCAAAAGCCTTATTTAAAAACACAAGTCTCATCTCATTATCTCTAGCCGCTTTATCCTGTTCTACAGGGTCGCAGGCAAGCTGGAGCCTATCCCAGCTGACTACGGGCGAAAGGCGGGGTACACCCTGGACAAGTCGCCAGGTCATCACAGGGCTGACACATAGACACAGACAACCATTCACACTCACACCTATGGTCAATTTAGAGTCACCAGTTAACCTAACCTGCATGTCTTTGGACTGTGGGGGAAACCGGAGCACCCGGAGGAAACCCACACGGACACGGGGAGAACATGCAAACTCCACACAGAAAGGCCCTCGCTGGCCACGGGGCTCGAACCCGGACCTTCTTGCTGTGAGGCGACAGCGCTAACCACTACACCACCGTGCCGCCCACGGACTGCATAATATGGATTAAATATCTATACAATACGGGGAAGTCGCTAAACATCACAATTACAAATTGTATAATAAGTACAATTTTTCAGTTTTAACTGCCAGTGCAGTGGTGCAGTATGGATTGCTGGTTCGATCCTGGACTTGAATTTCTGTCAATATGTTGTCAGAAATTGGGGTACAGTAGGAGTCCATTTCTGTCCCCCAAGGTACAGTCTACACTAATGTAACCCCTCAGACTCATTACTGGACCTCAAGGTAACTATGGGTACCCTGTTAGGGCCAAAAAGTTACATATATGTTCCCAAGCAGTATATAAAGGGTACAAATAAGTACCTTAGAGGGTACTGCCCCAGTGACAAGCCATTGTACCCTTAAAGGTACAATAATGTACTTTATTTTCTGAGATCGTACGGAGTTTATCCCTGTGTTTTCCCCACGCCCATGTAGGTTTTCATCTGGGTTCTCTGGTTTCTTCCAACCTCCCAAAAGCATGCATGTAGAAAGAAAGAAGCCTTTTATTTATCACGTACACTCAAGCACAGACTTAAGCACAGTGAAGTGTCTCCTCTGCATTTAACCCATCTGAAGCAGTGAACACACACACACACACACACACACACACACACACACACACACACACAAGTGAGCAATGAGCATACGCACATACCCAGAGCAGTGGGCAGCTACACTCCAGCATCCAGGGAGCAGTTAAGGGTTAGGGATTAGGTTCCTTGCTCAAGAGCATCTCAGCCCAACCTCCATGTCTTTGGACTGTAGGGGAAACCGGAGCACCCGAAGGAAACCCACGCAGACATGGGGAGAACATGCAGACTCCACATAGAAAGGCCCCCCTGTCAGCCACTGGGCTTGAACTCAGAACCTTTTGGCTGTGAGGCGACAGTGCTAACCACCATGCCACCCTGTGTAGGTGCATTGGCTATGCTAAATTGCTCCTAGGTGTAAATGTATGTATACATGGGGCCATGTGATGGCTTGTTGTCCCTTCAGGGTGTATCATGGGTGGCACTTCATTCCCAGTGCTCCCAGGATCCACACTTATATGATAATGATCACAATATGATTAATCATGCATTTCTGTCCTGTTGTCAATAAAGCCACTGCTGTGAATAATATACAATGGTTTGTGTTGGTCTGTTCTTTTTATATGGACCAGTGGAGGGCTCTACAGAGTGTAAGCCCAGACCTGCATGCTCAGAGAAGGACTACTTCCAAATCCACAGTGTTTGTGATAAAGAGGGCAAGGTAGTGCAATCATACTTTATATTAATCTAATGATCTATTTGTAATACTGATTAATTAAATGTGTTGAAATCTTTCTGTCTGTCTGTGTGTCTCAGACACAGGTTATGTATAAATGGATCGAGCCGAAGATTTGTCTGGAAGACTCTCCTGATGCTGTAACGCTGCCCCCTTCTGGTAAACGTGAGCCGTGCCCACCCTGCAACCCTGGCTTTTATAACAACAACACTGCTACTTGCTTTCCTTGCCCACAAGGAACCTACTCAGAAGGCCTCAAAGGTGATTCCCAGAATTCCTTCTTCAATGTAAATGTTTTCAAGTATGATCAGGCTTTGGGTAGGCGGAGTAACTGAGGTAGAGTTGTTGTTTTGTATCCATGTGTGAGGGCTTTAATGAAATATCGTGAAAAAGTGAATACATTTAATATATTTTTGTTGTTTCTTCTTGAATAGAAAGCTAGTGCTAATATGGTATTTGTTTTGGATTTTCCATGTCACCATTTAGCATGCCAGCCTTGTCCTGCGGGCACAGAGCCAGCCCTGGGCTATGAGTATAAGTGGTGGAACGTACTGCCTTCTGGCATGAAGTCGCAGTGCTTCAATGTGGCCAATACCAAGTGTGACGGCATGAATGGTGAGAGAGTGAGAGCGCAACATCCATCTGGATGAAACTGTCAGAAACAGCTTAATGCCGGGATCAAACTACTCAAATTCACCCTGATTTTGAACATCTGGAATGACAAATAGGTCTTGTAGTGTGACATAATCAAAGAACAGCGATGTGGAATCTATGATGCCCATGATACACTGATGAAAAGTCTAGCATGTCAGATTTTTTTGGATTTTCTCATCTAGTTTGATAACTTCTATGATGTGTTACTTGATCACCATGATTGACAATTTCTTGACCACCCCCCGATGACGCATAAGGACGTGAATGATGATTGGTTAGGATCAAACTTGTAGTGTTGCCAGTCTCTCGACCAAAACAAGACAAGAATTTATGGCACTGTGATTGAGTAATCTGACATGGTGACCATTGTGAAAGCCTTAAATATAATATAATCTGATCCAGGGCGGCACGGTGGTGTAGTGGTTAGCGCTGTCGCCTCACAGCAGGAAGGTCCGGGTTCGAGCCCCGGGGCCGGCGAGGGCCTTTCTGTGTGGAGTTTGCATGTTCTCCCCGTGTCCGTGTGGGTTTCCTCCAGGTGCTCCGGTTTCCCCCACAGTCCAAAGACATGCAGGTTAGGTTAACTGGTGACTCTAAATTGACCGTAGGTGTGAATGTGAGTGTGAATGGTTGTCTGTGTCTATGTGTCAGCCCTGTGATGACCTGGCGACTTGTCCAGGGTGTACCCCGCCTTTCGCCCGTAGTCAGCTGGGATAGGCTCCAGCTTGCCTGCGACCCTGTAGAACAGGATAAAGCGGCTACAGATAATGAGATCCCGGCATAAGGGTCACTGGTATACAGATGCAGAGCTAGTTTGTGACAGACAGATGGCGCTGTTGCACCATGAACAGCTGTTCTAGTATAAATGAGCCAGAGAAAGAGTTGCAGTCTTTAGAAACTGTGCTTTGCTTGTAAGCATATACATTTTCAAGCACTTTTTAAGCATTCCATAATTTACTGATGTGTGTGTATGTGTTTATATACTACTGAAGACCAAATGTCCCCACAAGGATAGTAAAATCTGACAATTTCAACCTTGTGGGGACATTTGGATGATCCCCACAAGGAAATTGCTGGGGTGTGTGTGTGTGTGTGTGTGTGTGTGTGTGTGTGTGTGTGTGTGTTTTAAGCAAAAATTGAAAAAAAAAAAAGAGCCAAAAAGTTTCCTTTTCATTATTGAGGTAGGTGCAGATACAGCATTAATTAACTGCAATAATAATTATGTCAGTGGAAGGTCCTCACAAAGATAGTGAGACAGATGTGTGTGTGTGTGTGTGTGTGTGTGTGTGTGTGTGTTAGGTTGGGAGGTGGCAGGAGATCACATTCATTCTGGAGCTGGAGGTTCAGATAATGATTACCTCATCCTAAACCTTAAAGTGCCTGGATTCAGGTGAGTCAAGCAAGCTCTCTATAATGATCAGGTAAAATTTTCCAGTGGCAAAATCAAGAGAAAGCCATTTACATTCACTGTGATGTAAGATATCTACCTATTGAAGAGCATTATAATGTATACTCTAGATTGGTTTTGGATTGCATTTGACACGTTGTAAGAGTCAGGCTTGTATTTTATGCAATAAATGGCCATAGTGTTGAACATTTTGGACAGAAACTATCTTAAAATACACCACATGCCTGAAAAAAATTCTTTTGGCTTGAACATCGAAGCAGAAGTGAGCATTCTGTGAAAATGGCAATGTCCACCAAGTATCTGCCAATACTTAGAGTTCTGTCCCTAATAATAAGTAAGGAATAAAACATGACACTGCATGATGTTATAAGAAAAGTAAATCAACCCTAGGGTGGTGTGATGTAGTCTGAAGCAAAGTGGCATTACTGTTACCACCCTGACGCGTTTAGCTATTATACCACAGCAATTTGCCAGAGACTGCATTTTTTAATTAACAAAAGAACGACACATTATACATTTCATCCATTTATAGCTATGTCGTTAATGTCATTGGACATTTGCAAAACAAGTTCCTGTTATCACTTACATTATAACAGCTACAAACTTTAATAGGCTCTTGTTATACTCTCGTGAAGTTCACAAGACAAAAACGCAGCTTGTCATGTTCCAGAGAAACTGTAAACACTCTCCATCCTGAAGACTTGTTTAATGCATGTCTGAAGACTTGAAGTTATAGCTTTACATCTGACTGACACAAAGCACTGACACTGGAGACGCCTTCCATAAACGCTAAATAAATTTCCTCACAGAACACGTCATCCTATCAACGATTACACATAGTTTTAGAAGAAGAAGAAGAAGAAGAACTTTATTCATCACACATACAGTACGGTACACTTGTGAAATTCCTCTCTGCATTTAACCCATCTGAAGCAGTGAACATACACGTGAGCAATGAGCACACACACATACCCAGAGCAGTGGGCAGCTGCGCTACAGCACCTGGGGAGCAGTTAGGGGTTGGGTGCCTCGCTCAAGGGCACCTCAGCCTAAGGCTGCCCCAAGTTAACCTAACCGCATGTCTTTGGACTGTGGGGGAAACCGGAGTACCTGGAGGAAACCCACGCAGACACGGGAAGAACATGCAAACTCCACACAGAAAGGCCCCCGTTGGCCACTGGACTCAAACCCAGAACCTTCATTCTGTGAGGTAATAGTGCTAACCACTACACCACCGTGCCGCAATATGTTCACGTATAGCACCTGCCATACATTTTCACTTGTAATAGTTACTTTAGAAAAATCTTTCAATTAACTATTAATATAATATAAACCTTGTAGCTGGCACTATTGTCAAATTAATTAACATTTTCTGACCACACTGTAAAAAAAAAAATCCGTTGTTTTTACGGACAAACACTGGCAGCTGTGGTTGCCAGAATAATCCTGTTAAAAATACAGTGAAATGTAAACAACATTACAGAATAACTTGTACATTTCACTGGGATTCCATGTACAATTAATGATAACTAAATGTAAATTTTACAGGTATTCAATGTACAATAATCAATACATAACTGTTAATTTTACGGATATTCATTGTACAATAAACAATGATTCAAAATGGTTACAAGCAATGATCTACAACCCCAATTCCAAAAAAGTTGGGACAAAGAACAAATTGTAAATAAAAATGGAATGCAATAATTTACAAATCTCAAAAACTGATATTGTATTCACAATAGAACATAGACAACATATGAAATGTCGAAAGTGAGACATTTTGAAATTTCATGCCAAATATTGGCTCATTTGAAATTTCATGACAGCAACACATCTCAAAAAAGTTGGGACAGGGGCAATAAGAGGCTGGAAAAGTTAAAGGTACAAAAAAGGAACAGCTGGAGGACCAAACTGCAACTCATTAGGTCAATTGGCAATAGGTCATTAACATGACTGGGTATAAAAAGAGCATCTTGGAGTGGCAGTGGCTCTCAGAAGTAAAGATGGGAAGAGAATCACCAATCCCCCCAATTCTGCGCCGACAAATAGTGGAGCAATATCAGAAAGGAGTTCGACAGTGTAAAATTGCAAAGAGTTTGAACATATCATCATCTACAGTGCATAATATCATCAAAAGATTCAGAGAATCTGGAAGAATCTCTGCGCGTAAGGGTCAAGGCCGGAAAACCATACTGGGTGCCCGTGATCTTCGGGCCCTTAGACGGCACTGCATCACATACAGGCATGCTTCTGTATTGGAAATCACCAAATGGGCTCAGGAATATTTCCAGAGAACATTATCTGTGAACACAATTCACCGTGCCATCCGCCGTTGCCAGCTAAAACTCTATAGTTCAAAGAAGAAGCCGTATCTAAACATGATCCAGAAGTGCAGACATCTTCTCTGGGCCAAGGCTCATTTAAAATGGACTGTGGCAAAGTGGAAAACTGTTCTGTGGTCAGACGAATCAAAATTTGAAGTTCTTTATGGAAATCAGGGACACCGTGTCATTCGGACTAAAGAAGAGAAGGATGACCCAAGTTGTTATCAGCGCTCAGTTCAGTAGCCTGCATCTCTGATGGTATGGGGTTGCATTAGTGCGTGTGGCATGGGCAGCTTACACATCTGGAAAGACACTATCAATGCTGAAAGGTATATCCAGGTTCTAGAGCAACATATGCTCCCATCCAGACGACGTCTCTTTCAGGGAAGACCTTGCATTTTCCAACATGACAATGCCAAACCACATACTGCATCAATTCCAGCATCATGGCTGCGTAGAAGAAGGGTCCGGGTACTGAACTGGCCAGCCTGCAGTCCAGATCTTTCACCCATAGAAAACATTTGGCGCATCATAAAACGAAAGATACGACAAAAAAGACCTAAGACAGTTGAGCAACTAGAATCCTACATTAGACAAGAATGGGTTAACATTCCTATCCCTAAACTTGAGCAACTTGTCTCCTCAGTCCCCAGACGTTTACAGACTGTTGTAAAGAGAAAAGGGGATGTCTCACAGTGGTAAACATGGCCTTGTCCCAACTTTTTTGAGATGTGTTGTTGTCATGAAATTTAAAATCACCTAATTTTTCTCTTTAAATGATACGTTTTCTCAGTTTAAACATTTGATATGTCATCTATGCTCTATTCTGAATAAAATATGGAATTTTGAAACTTCCACATCATTGCATTCCGTTTTTATTTACAATTTGTCCCAACTTTTTTGGAATCGGGGTTGTACTAGACAGATATTTTTTGGGGGCTTTTTTCACCTTTATTGGATAGGACAGTGTAGAGACAGGAAATGAGCTGGAGAGAGATCGGGAAATGACCTTGGGTCGGAATCGAACCCGGGTCCCCGGATTCATGGTATGGCACCTTAATCGACTGAGCCACGATGGTGGCCATTTTTTTTATTTTTTTAACAGGGTAATGATGTAATTTTAGCTATCACATTCTGTTTTAGTATTACAGTTTGTCTGTGTTTAAACTAAAACAATTTGTAAATTCTACAAAAAAATATGATCAATTCAACATATTCTTACTGTTAAATTAACAGTGGTATTTGGTTAGGAGTTTTACAGTATATTGATTAAATTACACACTGCTTCATTGTTTTTGTATTTACAGTTTTTTTATGTCATGATTTTACATAAATTCACTGTTAATTCTATGGACATTTTTTTACAGTGCAATCAGATTCAGGCATTCAACAGCTCTGTTTTGTGACTTCATCTGTTTAGTGATAATTACTATAAGAGGTTAGATAAGCTTTCTTGATTTTTGATTTACACACATACAAACAAGACCGCGAGTTGGCCTAGTGGTTAGCATGTCCGCCTTGAGATCGCGAGTTCTACTCGTGGTCGGGTCATACCAAAGGCCATCATAAAAATGGAACCTACTACCATCTGGCAAGGCACACTGCAATACAGATGCGAGTGGGGAAGTCAAACTCTCATGGTTACCAGAGGACCTGCTCCCCACTGTAACCCTAGCTGTATAGGCAAGAGGCTGAGGGCTATTGAAACAGAGATCGGCGCCACACCCATGCGCCTCAAAGAGTTGGTTAGTACTGGGACAGGAGACTGCCTGGGAAGAACAGATTCTGGTGTGAGAGGGACTTTGACTTGACTTTGACATACAAACAAAAACAACTAGAAGGGCACTCGGTAGAATGCATACTTTTGTCAAGCCACAAATTCAGATTTGCATCAAAATCTAATCAATTGTTCCTTGATCCATGGTCCACCTTTCCTCAGAATTTCATCAAAATCCTTTAAGTACTTTTTAAGTTACGTTGGGAACAGAAAACCAACCAACCAGTCAAACAAACAAACGGAGGCGAAACATAACTTCCTCCAACAAAGTTGGCGGAGGTAATTAATATTTATTGCTAGCTCATAGTCTCATTGATGAAAGATCACATGCAGTCATGTTATGAAGTCTCCAGTTGTTAAGTTTTCTGGTCATGTGCCTCAGGTTACCAACATCCGTTAGTGGAACCAGTGCAACCGAGTTTGGACGCATCACCTTCGTGTTTGAAACCATATGTTCAGCTGATTGTCAGCTTTACTTCATGATGGTGAGTGTGTGTGTGTGTGTGTGGTCCATGTGGAACTCACACTTTCATCAGCACTTCCTCATCCTTGGTATGCTTTGTGGTCAACTTTAGCTTATATTAGTTGTTTGTATCAGAAAGCTCTTTTGCATATGTGTTATTGTTTTTGCAGGACACAGACAGATGGCGCACCAAAGTGGTGGAATTGTGGGAAGGCAGTAAGGAGAAGCAGTCCTACACGCACATCATGACTAAGAATGCATCTGTGTCTTACACATGGGCTTTTCAACGCAGTAACCAGGCTAGAGATGTATGTGTACACACACAGACTCATAGATATAAGGCTGTATTCAGAGTTTAGTTAAACACGCAGTGGGAATTTAATACTGAAGTTGTGCTCATTGGTATTCAGACCTCAGACATACCGTGGCTACAGATTTATTCTCCAAAATAAAGCTGTGTCTCAGTTATGTGTGAGCCTGACCTTAGACTTAAGCCCATTTTTCTTGTGTGATATCAGCTTGAGCAAGGAGCAGCGTTAAGTCCAGTGCCACTGTCTGACAGTTCACGTCATGCTAAAATGTACAGTTAGGTCCATATATATTTGGACACTGACACAAATTTTGTTTTTTTACCTGTTCACTGAAACATATTCAAGTTATATAATGGACATGGACATAAAGTCCAGACTTTCAGCTTTCATTTGAGGGTATCCACATTAAAACTGGATGAAGGGTTTAGGAGTTTCAGCCCCTTAACATGTGCCACCCTGTTTTTAAAGGGACAAAAAGTAATTGGACAATTGACTCAAAGGCTATTTCATGGGCAGGTGCGGGCAATTCCTTCGTTATGTCATTCTCAATTAAGCAGATAAAAGGCCTGGAGTTGATTTGAGGTGTGGCGCTTGCATTTGGAAGATTTTGGTGTGAAGAAAACATGTGGTCAAAGGAGCTCTCCATGCAGGTGAAACAAGCCATCCTTAAGCTGCGAAAACAGAAAAAACCCATCTGAGAAATTGCTACAATATTAGGAGTGGCAAAATCTACAGTTTGGTACATCCTGAGAAAGAAAGAAAGCACTGGTGAACTCATCAATGCAAAAAGACTTGGACGCCCACAGAAGACAACAGTGGTGGATGATCGCAGAATAATTTCCATGGTGAAGAGAAACCCCTTAACAGCAGCCAACCAAGTGAACAACACTCTCCAGGAGATAGGCGTATCAATATCCAAATCTACCATAAAGAGAAGACTGCATGAAAGTAAATACAGAGGGTTCACTGTATGGTGCAAGCCACTCATAAGCCTCAAGAATAAAAAGGCTAGATTGGACTTTGCTAAAAAAACATCTAAAAAAGCCAGCACAGTTCTGGAAGAACATTCTTTGGACAGATGAAACCAAGATCAACCTCTACCAGAATGATGGAAAGAAAAAAGTATGGCAAAGGCATGGTACAGCTCATGATCCAAAGCATACCACATCATCTGTAAAACACGGCGGAGGCAGTATGATGGCTTGGGCATGCATGGCTGCCAGTGGCACTGGGTCACTAATGTTTATTGATGATGTGACACAGGACAGAAGCAGCCGGATGAATTCTGAGGTATTCAGAGACATACTGTGTGCTCAAATCCAGCCAAATGCAGCCAAACTGATTGGTCGGTGTTTCATAATACAGATGGACAATGACCCAAAGCATAAAGCCAAAGCAACCCAGGAGTTTATTAAAGCAAAGAAGTGGAATATTCTTGAATGGCCAAGTCAGTCACCTGATCTCAACCCAATTGAGCATGCACTTCACTTGTTAAAGACTAAACTTCAGATAGAAAGGCCCACAAACAAACAGCAACTGAAAACTGCTGCAGTAAAGGCCTGGCACAGCATTAAAAAGGAGGAAACACAGCGTCTGGTGATGTCCGTGAGTTCAAGACTTCAGGCAGTCATTGCCAACAAAGGGTTTTCAACCAAGTATTAGAAATGAACATTTTATTTACAATTATTTAATTTGTCCAATTACTTTTGAGCCCCTGAAATGAAGGGATTGTGTTTAAAAAATGCTTTAGTTCCTCACATTTTTATGCAATCATTTTGTTCAACCCACTGAATTAAAGCTGAAAGTCTGAACTTCAACTGCGTCTGAATTGTTTTGTTCACAATTCATTGTGGTAATGTACAGAACCAAAATTAGAAAAATATTGTCTCTGTCCAAATATTTATGGACCTAACTGTATATTTTGGACTGCAAATGCCATTTGAGGCCAACATTAAAGACAGAAATATGTCAATCAATCAATCAATCAATCAATCAATCAATCAATCAATCAGTCAATCAGTCAATCAGTCAATTGTATTGTCCCTGTAATGTCCATGAAACTTTGTCCCAGAGAGTTGACTGGAGGAGACAGCATCTTAACACAGACTTTAACCCAATTTTCACACATCCTCTTAATAAAAACATTATTTTATGAATTTGAAACACCAAATAATACAATTGCTTGCATCCCTTCTATCTCAGCTTTGAATTCAAATCTGTATCTTGTGGCCAGATTATATTCCGAGCCCCCCAAAAAAGAAAAATACATTCTTGTGGCCTGTCTAGTCACACCATCATGCTTTCTGCTACTGTATGCCTTGTTTATTGTGCAACAAAATAGGAGGTGTTGAATCAAGTGCTTTTATATAAGCAGCTAAATAATGAGTGTTGAAGCCATATTACACTGAAGGTAATGTGATAATTATACTGCTTTATGCAACAATATATTCGCAGTGTATTTGCTTACTACACTTTATAAAGGGAGAAACCTACTAAATGAATTTTGTGGCATCTCTTAGGGGCATCAGTATGTCAAAGACATGGCGAAGATCTACTCAATTACCGTAACGAACGCTCTGGACGGTGTAGCCTGGGCATGCAGGGCATGTGCTATTGAGTCTCAACAGCCTGGCTCGGCCTGTGTGCCATGTCCTGCCGGCTATTATATAGACAAGGAAACCAATCAATGCCAAGAATGCCCACCCAACACCTTCCTCTCAGGACACCACATCTATGGCCGAGACGCATGCCAGCCTTGTGGACCAGGTGGCCGCAGCAACAAGGTACAGTCAATGCTTCTAGTGCTAGAGAATAATCAGGTTGCTGATCTTATTGCTGTCCAGTGTTTATGACTCAACATGTTGTACTGCGGGGTGGGGGGAATGTCGAAAACACAATGTTGACATCAAGTCCAATATTCAGTGACAGCCAATCGCATTGTCATCCTCCATGTTTATTCCCTAGAAATTCTGAATGATCCCAGGGTCCAAGACGCATGATTCTGATTGTTGGAACGCATGAGTAAAATTGGGAAATGTGTAGTGTTTTCTTTCTGGGTAAATCTTGTAACGTAGGAAGTTTAATGACTGAAACACAACCTTGACAAAAATTGTGGTCTCCCACATTTTCCACTTCAGTTAGGAGTGTATAAATATTGCAGGGCAGTCTACGCATAAGGTGCATAGTGTCTTGTCTGGGCAAGGATCTCTGACCACAACAGCAAAAATGCTCCAAAATATATAGTAACTAGTTTATTTTCTGAGAGACCTAAACAGACTGTTGCCTACAGCAGGGGTTCTCAACCTTTTCTGCTTTGAGGCCCACCTATTCATACTTGTAATGAGTCAGGACCCATTAAAAAAGATCCCTAATTATTTTGGCTCATCTATTCTATTAGAATCTAATAATCTATTGTAAACTGTATTAATGGGATGCAACATCACTCCCTGTTGCAGATGGAAGCCCAGGAATTAAAGAAATACAATAAAAACAAACTGTTTTTACTTTGAAGGTTTTGTATTTAAAACTGTATGGATGTACCAGAAGCCAACATAAAACCATGCATGCAGGGCATTCTCAGTCAAAAGGGATTAATGATCCAAAAGTGGAGTCTGGTCCATTAACACAAGAACTTATTGCTATGTTTGCGTACAGCAAACAAGCAAGTTATTAAAACCAAGAAGTCCACTCAAAAGAAGTGGATATAGAAACCACTCAATGGGATTAGATCCTTACACGCTAACAAAGAAGGATTTTTCCAATCCATCCAGCCATTATCTTTAGCTGCTTATCCTGTACAGGCAAGCTGGAGCCTATCCCAGCTGACTACGGGCGAGAGGCGGGGTACACCCTGGACAAGTTGCCAGGTCATTGCAGGGCTGACACATAGACACAGACAACCATTCACACACACACATTCACACCTACGGTCAATTTAGAGTCACCAATTAGCCTAACCTGCATGTCTTTGGACTGTGGGGGAAACCAGAGCACCCGGAGGAAACCCACATGGACACGGGGAGAACATGCAAACTCCACACAGAAAGGTCCCCGTCAGCCGCTGGGCTCAAACCCAGAACCTTCTTGCTGTGAGACAACAGTGCTAACCACTACACCACCGTGCCACTGGATTTTTCCTATGAAAGAAAAATTTACTCGCTAAATTTGACATTAGTAGAATAAATTTTGATCCTGTTGTAGCCGTAACTAAATACAAAGACAATAGCTATGCATACTATTATTAAACTGAATGTGAAGATAATTAACAGATAATCAACAGATTTCAGTTTTTTAAAAAAGATTGTGTTTTATTTTTAGTCTTTTGTATTCGTAATTATTTGTATCTGTACATGCACAACCCCACCAGCTCTGCTGGTCAACTTATCATGTTTAAGTAAAGTTATTTGTTCATTATGAGTTGGAAAATTATCCATCCGTTGAGTTCCCCGACATCTCAGACTACCTGGTGTTACAGACATCGTTCTACATGGACAAACAGATGAAAACTTGGAAGAGCATGGAGGAGAACAACTTTTTATATGTGGCTGGGTTAAAGATCTGCGGATCAGGACACTACAAGATTAATCCTGTATCGTTTTTGCCCGGGTAAGGAGGAATTTCTGGGCTTTTGTACATGTCTTTGATCAGGTTTCTAAGACGCTACAACTTTTAGTATCAGGTGTAAACAAACCACAGCCACTCAATTCTCAATCCTCCCTGCTCTTCTCTTCCAGCAGGCATCACAGATCCATATAATTTACCCACAAACGTATTTATTTATTCAGCCCACTGCGCTCTCTCTCGCTCTGTGTATGTGCATGCATGCACGTGAGTGTGCGCACGCGTGGGTTAAATGTGACAAAATAAAGACTTGTTCTTCTTAATTTATCCACAAATGTATTTGTTCCATTTGAAAAGTATACGGCAAAGCAGCTACCGGATGTGGGACACTACGACATCCTGAACTATTTAGTATTTGGTTTCAAACTTGAAAAAAATTTGCGGCCTACTAGATGGTGCTTCAGGGTCCACTAATGGGCCACGGCTCAGCGGTTAAGAAACACTGGCCTATAGAACTTCCATCATAACCAACAATTTAACAAAGATTCAGCACCAGCTTTCAGATTTTTAGGACGTAACCCCATCCACTAGCACTTTTCCTCCCACACTACACTAATATATCCTTTAAGTCGTTATGTGGTTACAGTATTCACTTTATTTCTTTCTATTGTGGTATTATCAGTTTGGTAATCACAATTAGGAAAGCAGTAGAGATAGTTCCCTCATAAGTGCATTTGGAGAGCTCCTGCTATTTTTGTTCATCACTGTGTTAGTGTTGTAATTCCAGCAGAGAAAAGTGCAGACCAAAAATAGTTCAAACCATTCCAGATGTTTCATGCTGGACCCCTGCAGCAGAACAATGGGATCTTGTAGATGTGTACGATTTGACTGGCTTCTATTTATAAACTTTAACTGTGCTTTTTATTGATTTGTTTGGTAGTACCAGAGTTTGAGCTGCTGGATATGCGGCCAGCAGAGCGAAACAAGTAAAGGTCTATTAATGGAATTTAAATAAGGCAGTCTGGATACAGTGATTACTCTGGTTGTGAAATTGTAATCTGTTATGTTGAATTGGGCTATGAAATGTCTCATCTCATTATCTCTAGCCACTTTATCCTGTTCTACAGGGTCGCAGGCAAGCTGGAGCCTATCCCAGCTGACTACGGGCGAAAGGCGGGGTACACCCTGGACAAGTCACCAGGTCATCACAGGGCTGACACATAGACACAGACAACCATTCACACTCACATTCACACCTACGGTCAATTTAGAGTCACCAGTTAACCTAACCTGCATGTCTTTGGACTGTGGGGGAAACCGGAACACCCGGAGGAAACCCACGCGGACACGGGGAGAACATGCAAACTCCGCACAGAAAGGCCCTCGCCGGCCACGGGGCTCGAACCCGGACCTTCTTGCTGTGAGGTGACAGCGCTAACCACTACACCACCGTGCCGCCCGCTATGAAATGTATTCTTTTTTTTTTAGGAACACAGCTTGTGCTACAGTGACTGTTTGTTCACACACACGGAGCACAACCGAACTCTACAGTATGATTTCAGTCCTCTGGGCTCCATCGGCTCTGTCACAAACGACCCCAGTTTCACTTCCAAGGGCACCAAGTACTACCATCTCTTCAACATTAGCTTGTGTGGGACACAGGTATAAACTCACACACAGGCTTGCACTGGGATTATGTGCTGCTTTTCAAATTCATTTTTTTCTGTTCTTGTTTGATTTCTGTTCCCTCCAGGGTCACAGGCCAGCGATCTGTACAGATAATATTACAGAGCCATCTGATAAAGATCTTCACAGTGGTGAGGGCAACTATGTAGAAACTTTTATCTGTCAATCAACTATTATTCCTTCTGATGGGCGGGGCTTGAAGACAACTTTTGCCTCACAGTCGATCAGTCTGGCAGACACGTTTCTTGGTAAGTTGGTGATGGGATTTTACAGATATACAATATTTGAAAAATAATTCAGATATTACAGTGATGCGAAACAAGACAAACGCTATTGCAGTTTAAGTCTCGATTACAGTCAATGCACCAATGTGTTTGTGTAGTGTCTTTTTTTTTTTTGGTGGTCCAAAAATTCTCCAATAACTCTCACAATCAAATGTTGGAGACGTGACTGTATGTTTAGTTCACTGACCGTGTGGATAAATGCATAGTCTAATCCTGTTGCATATTACACCGAAGTTAATATTAGTTAGTAATGTTAACTAGGCGAAAAAATTAACTAAAACAATTTAACCCAAGGGTGGCACGGTGGTGTAGTGGTTAGCGCTGTTGCCTCACAGCAAGAAGGTCCGGGTTCGAGCCCTGTGGCCAGCGAGGGCCTTTCTGTGTGGAGTTTGCATGTTCTCCCTGTGTCTGCGTGGGTTTCCTCCGGGTGCTCCAGTTTCCCCCACAGTCCAAAGACATGCAGGTTAGGTTAACTGGTGACTCTAAATTGAGCGTAGGTGTGAATGTGAGTGTGAATGGTTGTCTGTGTCTATGTGTCAGCCCTGTGATGACCTGGCGACTTGTCCAGGGTGTACCCCGCCTTTCACCCGTAGTCAGCTGGGATAGGCTCCAGCTTGCCTGCGACCCTGTAGAACAGGATAAAGCGGCTACAGATAATGAGATGAATTTAACCCAAATGTATCTATGACGAGCTCATCAGCAAGTTAAATATTGAGTTTAGATAAATTATCTGACTAATAAAAATAGTTCTTACCAATAAGATTTAAAAATAGACGGCCTTTCGATTTCAGAAAATCAGTGAAATTTAGTTCCCTCTGAAATTTGGTCATTGCTATATATGTTTATGTTTGTAATATCTAAAAACAAACAAACAAAAAAACCCAGGCCATTCTGGGGTTGGGAAGTTATTTAATTCGAGGGGATTCACTAGCAAATAATGTGCATGAAATCACTTGCTTTGTGCACCCAAGCAGACAGAGGAAGTCCGTGTGCGCATGCGCAGATTTACCTTCTTCTTCTTTTGGGTTTTCCAGCAGCTGGCATCCACAGTGTTGCATTACTGCCATCTACAGGTTTACCTTTGACCGTGCACTGACATTCTGTCGCTAAACGAACAGCTGATCACACCGAGGTGCTCGCTGACTGCCGATATTTATTAGTTTGGTCCTGCGTTTCCTTTCCTTCCCAATATAACGTCTTTTCTTCTCGCTTTCCATTACTGTAGTCAGTCTTTCACGTTTCATTCGCACACTCGTCCTCCATTTCCCTCTCCTGTTTCAAATTTGTATCCCACAATGCCTTGCGCAAACGGGGAAAGCCCACCACGTCATGCATGACATAGTATCTTGTATTGCGTCATGTTGAAACAGGCAAAAATAGCGGAGAATTTAGGGCCATGTGGCCCAAAATTCATTAATTGTTCTATTTTAAAAAAAAAAAGAATAAAATTGGAAGTCTGTGATTCAAGGTCAGTAGCTTTCGGTCCACTAAGCAAAATAATTGGGTGTCAGGGAAATTCTTTTTATGACCTACACTTGAAAAATCTGAAAGGCAGTCGACCTTTAAAAATACACCACTGAAATGAGTCATGTAAGTAATAAATAGAAAGTGTTGTGCCCAAAAGTACATATCAAATTCAAAATATTGTTCTAAAATGAAACCGAATAGAGACAGGAGTTTTATCTCTGGTTAATGTATGCGAAAAAAGAACACTGGTGACTGCCTCAGCAGTCTACTGAGTCATATGTCCTCTGGGCAATAATGAATAAAAATGGGTGGATGTGTAATATCCTTGTCCCAGCACCCTAGGTAGCAATTTGTAAACATTTGTAATCTGTGCAGTACTCCAACACTTATAATTCTTACCATGCTTATGATATTCATGTAAAATGTTTGACGAGCCACTTCGGAGTAGAAACGGTTGTTAAATGTGTTGTTCAATGTTCAATGTTTCAACACTGCAGTATATCCAGTGAAAGCTTAGTAAGGAAGAATAGATTGTGGACATGCTTCTAAAGTGTCCAAGTCGATAGAAAGTAGCTCAGGGCCAGTGATGTTCAGTGGAGATTATTAAGGCTGTATAAAATAGGCTTGCTCTGATTGGCTACAAGCAGCAATAAAGAGAGGCCGAATGAGACTACCCTCAAGCAGAGCTGGACATTGATAACAGTTGAAATGAAACTTTCAGAAATAACATCGATGCAACAAATGAAATGTCTGTGTAGTTGAAAAATTTGATGTTCAGCTCCAGAGATAATTATATTCCTTTGTACTTCTGCGCTACACTATACTACACTGTAATACCGCCATTCAGGACACTCCTGATGGTATTCCAGTAGAAGTTCTATGCTGTTGGCCTTTAGCGAAGATGGCAGCAGTGTTCTCACATCACCCCGGGCCATAGCCACACTAATACGGATACATCTGAAAAAGGCATTTTCAGTACAATGTTGTCTACTTTAGCATTTCTTTTTGCATTGTTTGCGGTTTTTTTTGTCCATACTAAAAAAAGAGAAAATACAGGAGAAATAAAAGATAATACTGATTATATTACCTGACCAAGGAAGGCTGCACCATTCACAGAGCAATATCACAAAGATTTAAATGACAAAAAACAACAAAAAATCCTCAAGATTGGTAAAATTAGGTGACGACAGACATTATCTCATCTCATCTCATTATCTCTAGCCGCTTTATCCTTCTACAGGGTCGCAGGCAAGCTGGAGCCTATCCCAGCTGACTACGGGTGAAAGGCGGGGTACACCCTGGACAAGTCGCCAGGTCATCACAGGGCCGACACATAGACACAGACAACCATTCACACTCACATTCACACCTACGGTCAATTTAGAGTCACCAGTTAACCTAACCTGCATGTCTTTGGACTCTGGGGGAAACCGGAGCACCCGGAGGAAACCCACGCGGACACGGGGAGAACATGCAAACTCCACACAGAAAGGCCCTCGCCGGCCCCGGGGCTCGAACCCAGGACCTTCTTGCTGTGAGGCGACAGCGCTAACCACTACACCACCGTGCCGCCCGACAGACATTAGTGTTTTCAAATATCTCTGATTCTGGATTTTTTTTTTAAAAAGGAAAAAAAAACACTTGTGTGAGCAGAAACAGGTTTATTATAGACGCAAGGTAAAACTGTATGCATTTATAAAATGCATTCACACCATGATAGACAAATTCTCAGGATCTCAGCAGTGTGAATGCCATTACTGAGAGTGTGGTTTTGCTCCCTATAAAATGAATAAATATAATCAAGTGATACTTTAAACCTATAAACATGACTCCTTCCGTGTCTCCTAAAATTCCCAACAAACTGTTCTGTTTTGTCTGTGTTAAGTGCGAGATGGTTGTTGTGGCTTTCGCTCTGCTACCTCGCTGTAGGTGGTTTCATCATCACTGTTGCTAATGAGAGCAGATACAGTGAGGCCCAGAGCAAAATTTACGATTCAGTAGATGTTTCATCCAATCATATGGTCATACACAGACTTATTCTTTTAGGAAGCATGCCATCTTTCAGTGTACCTCATTCTTCCTGGCATATTTTTCGTTTAATTGATAGCTTGCTTTTCAAATAATATTTTGGCATCATTTTGTGCTGGAAAATATTTATACGTACATGTTACAGGTGGGGGTGGCACGGTGGTGTAGTGGTTAGCGCTGTCGCCTCACAGCAAGAAGATCCAGGTTCGAGCCCCGTGGCCGGCGAGGGCCTTTCTGTGTGGAGTTTGCATGTTCTCCCCGTGTCCGTGTGGGTTTCCTCCGGGTGCTCCGGTTTCCCCCACAGTCCAAAGACATGCAGGTTAGGTTAACTGGTGACTCTAAATTGAGCGTAGGTGTGAATGTGAGTGTGAATGGTTGTCTGTGTCTATGTGTCAGCCCTGTGATGACCTGGCGACTCGTCCAGGGTGTACCCCGCCTTTCGCCCGTAGTCAGCTGGGATAGGCTCCAGCTTGCCTGCGACCCTGTAGAACAGGATAAAGCAGCTAGAGATAATGAGATGGGATGAGATGTTACAGGTGATTTTTGAAATCAGATGAATCTGGATTCACCAAGGTGATTCTAGATTTACCTAGGTGAATTAGGTCGACATTTTTAAAAAGTTTTTTTTTTTAACTCATTAAAAAATAGGTACCCTATGGGTACATGTGGCTACTGCTTATAAATAAAATAGTTTTCTGATCCCATGTCCATGCAGTAAATATAGCATATATACATGTTATCAAGTCTACTCGCCTCATCTCTTGCAAGCATCACCAAGCTGTGAGCAGCATCAGGGCTCGTAGTATTCTGGTTCCCAATTTTGTTTACTGTGTTTTGATCAAAATACAGTGCTGTGAATTGTATCTATTTTCAAAATAGTAAGAAAGCACTTGGGGGCGGCATGGTGGTGTAGTGGTTAGCACTGTCGCCTCACAGCAAGAAGGTCCTGGGTTCGAGCCCCGTGGCCGGCGAGGGCCTTTCTGTGTGGAGTTTGCATGTTCTCCCCGTGTCCGCGTGGGTTTCCTCCGGGTGCTCCGGTTTCCCCCACAGTCCAAAGACATGCAGGTTAGGTTAACTGGTGACTCTAAATTGACCGTAGGTGTGAATGTGTGTGTGAATGGTTGTCTGTGTCTATGTGTCAGCCCTGTGATGACCTGGCGACTTGTCCAGGGTGTGCCCCGCCTTTCGCCCGTAGTCAGCTGGGATAGGCTCCAGCTTGCCTGCGACCCTGTAGAGGATAAAGCGGTTAGAGATAATGAGATGGATGGATGGATGGAAGAAAGCACTTGTTCATGAATTGTCTCAGAAGCATTATTTAGTACTTGTTTCACAAGTGTAGTGTAAAGACTAAAATAAATAAATAAAATGAAAAAATTAAAGCGAATAGCTGAAGTTTGATATCGGCTTCTCGGTATATCTGCCAAAAAGCTAAAAAAACCCAAACAAACTTACAAAACCTTTCATTTGACTTTTCAGAAGGACCAAAAGCTGTGAAAATCAAAAAGTAAACTTTCTTAAAAGAAAAACCACTTTATCGAATCAGTAGCCTTGGCGAACCATGAGGTGAATTTCGTTTATCTTTTTATCTGCCGATTATCTTCCAATATACTATGAAGTCATAACAAGGTTTCTCTTATTTCGTTTCTGGTTCTGATTGGTTCCGAAGTTTATCAAGAAGTAGAACAGGTAATCGAACTTGATCAGGATAAGTGCTGATTGGTTACGAAGTTTCGCTATTGTTACACTCATTCTTACAACACGATGGCATAGTGGCTTCACCACTCGTTCTTGTGTACCTTTGATAATGCGAGATCAACTTCGTATCGTGAGATCACGATTCGCCATTATGTGTATGTGTATGCGCAGTGTGCTATTGTTACACTCATTCTTACATTCTTATGACATGATGACATAGTGGCTACTGCCTCACTTCGCCTCTCTGAGGCAGTAGCCACAAAAAAGGGGGCTTGGATTTTTTAGGGGGTTCATAAAAGCACTTCAACAACCACTCTCTATTCACCTTTCTCCCACCCCCTTTATGATTTTCTACCTCTCTACACACCTGTATAATTTAATTAACTTTTTTTTTGCCTCCACTGTCCTTGCTGGGACTCAAACTCAGGACCTTTTGTATTGAAGTCCACCACTTTAGCACTACACCACAGAGGAGTCAGTTGCAGCAAGGAAATTAAACATTCCACTAGACTACCCAACTCTAACCCTAACTCATTCTAATTCAAAGTTCAAATCATGGCGGCACGGTGGTGTAGTGGTTAGCGCTGTCGCCTCACAGCAAGAAGGTCCGGGTTCGAGCCCCGTGGCCGGCGAGGGCCTTTCTGTGCGGAGTTTGCATGTTCTCCCCGTGTCCGCGTGGGTTTCCTCCGGGTGCTCCGGTTTCCCCCACAGTCCAAAGACATGCAGGTTAGGTTAACTGGTGACTCTAAATTGACCGTAGGTGTGAATGTGAGTGTGAATGGTTGTCTGTGTCTATGTGTCGGCCCTGTGATGACCTGGCGACTTGTCCAGGGTGTACCCCGCCTTTCGCCCGTAGTCAGCTGGGATAGGCTCCAGCTTGCCTGCGACCCTGTAGAACAGGATAAAGCGGCTAGAGATAATGAGATGAATGAGATGAGTTCAAATCATACAGCCTTCTGCTGCACGACACCCCCCTCGTCAGCCGCCAACCAGGGATGATCACAGTTTCGGTGGCTAAGGTGGTACTGCCATCCCTAAATTCTACTTCAAATAGGTAAATCTAGAATCAACTAGGTGAATCCAGATTCACCTGATTTCAAAAATCACCTGTAACATACTCATTTATCTAAGCCCCAAATTAGATTCTCTGAGCTCTTACTTCCTCTCCTGTTTCATAACCTTTGCTGTGTTTATTCATATACTGTATTTGACAGTAAAATTCCATTTCTTAGGCTGTGTGTTACTCATTAAAACTGTTTTCCAGGAGCCACAGTGGAGAAATCACTCAACGGAGTAAATCCTAGACCAGAACTCTTTGCCGCTTCATCCAAGAGAGTCCCAGATGTCACCTACTTTTATCGGTATCAGCAGTGAAGTGATAGAAACAGTGAAACACTTTCACTTTTATTAATGTTATATAAAATCCATGTGGGAACCATTCTGTTTTTGGCCATACTGTTCTTTACATAATGCACAAGATTTAGTGTTGTGCTAACTTGTGCAGATCTCCACAGACGACATCTTCTTGCCAGAATGGGCGAAATACAGTGCTCACACTACGCTGTAACCCTGAGAAGCCCTCTAAAGGAGAAATATCTGTACCCAGGTATACTACCTTCATATGCTCAATGTGCCAGGCTTTACCAGTACAAGCTTTATATGAACATTAATCTTGTTCTGTAGTTGAAGTTGCTGTGGTGAGGGAACCGCAGTGATATTTCTGCTTTGTCTGCAGCCAGCCTGCCCTCATGGAACTCTGGGGTTCATTCATTCTTTAAAGATTTGGCTTGTATTATGAAGTCCCAATAAGACAGTTCTTATATTGTATCATATATCATAAAGCCTGTGCCACGAGAACAAAGATTTGTGTCTTGGCTCCAAGAGCAGTGAAAGTTCTTGTGTTACTTTTCAGCTTTTGTAAGACTGTACTACTCTGACTCTACGCCGCAGAGTTTGTTGGGTTTGCGTTTAAAGAATGATTAGCATGACATGACAGGTAGCGTTGCCGCCTCCCAGCTCCAGGGTTCTTGATTTGATCCTGAGCTTAATTTTCATCGCCAGCGATGTGTTTTGCATACTCTCTGCATGTCCACATGGGTTTCTATCAGGTTCTCTGTTTTTCTCCCACCTCTCAAAAACATGCTGGTAGATGGATTGGCAATGCTAAATTGAATGTGTATGTGTGCATGGTTTCCTGTGATGGACCAGTGTCCCATTCAGAGTGTATTACCGTTTTGCTCTGAATGTTCCTGGAATAGACTCCAGATCCACCTCGATCCTGACCTGAAGATAAATGAATGAATGACATTGAGTCACTGATGCTGAGACACTGTCTTTAGCTTTTAAATTCCCAAATTGGGTGTTTTTTGTTTTTTGTTTTTTACCCTGGACGGAGTCCACCAGGGGCTTTCGGTGGAGTTTCTTTGTTTTTTTTTTGTTAGCAACATTATGAGAAAATGGCTGGACCAATCTTCATGAAACTTTCAAGACAGATGGGCATTGGTCTCAAATAGAACCTCCAACATTTTGAGGGCCATCCAGTCAAGGTCACCAAAAAGGTCAATTTTTTTTGTGATATCTTCCTTCATATTCATCATATTTACTTCAAACCAAATCCAAAATGTTCATCTTTCACTTTTGCTTCCATTGATATGCTACAAGATGGGGTATCTCTCATAGTTTTCTTAGCGCTTGGGGGTCAAATGTCAGGGGTCAAGGTCACGGGTTTTCAGAGGCTCATAACTGGGTAATGGTTCAAGATAGAGAGATACTTAATATTATCGACATATAGAAATATAGTCATATATGGGCTTTCATTTGGCACCATGGCCTTTGACCTTGAGTGACCTTGAAAGGTCATACGCAGGGTCACGGGTTTTCAGAGGCTCATAACTGTGAAACGGTTCAAGATAGACAGATGCTTAATATTATTGACATCTAGAAAGTCATATAGGGGCTCTCATTTGGCACAATGACCTTTGACCATGAGTGACCCTGAAAGGTCAAATTTCAAGGTCATGGGTTTTCAGAGGCTCATAACTTTAAAATGGTTAATGATAGAGAGATGTTTACCATTATCAACATATAAGAAGTCCCATATGAGCTTTCAGTTGCCACCATGACCTTTGACCTTGAATGGCTCTGAAATGTCAAACTCAAGGTCATGGATTTTCATAGGACTATAACCTGACAGCTGATGATTGAGAAATATTACAATTATCAACATATAGGTAGTCCCATATGGGCTTTCATTTAGCACCATGAATGTTGACCTTGAGTGACCTTGAAATGTCAAACTCAAGGTCACGGATTTACCTTGTAAGATGAATAGGCCAGACTGTTGGGCAAGGGTTTTTTTTTTTGCCTGGCAACACTTGCTTATTGTTGTTTTTATTTTTCATAATCTTTCATCATTTTGAATCATTTTTACACCACTGGGTTTCTCCCAAATTAGTCCAACTCCCCAGTTGAGTAACCTCTAATGGACAATGTGAACACTAATGCGTTTCCAAAATGCTAATGCACCTGATTGTCATCCCATTGATTGAAAACACCTGACTCTAATTTCACCTTCAAATTAACTTCTAATCCTAGAGGTTCACATACTTTTGCCACTCACAGATATGTAATATCGGATCATTTTCCTCAATAAATAAATGACCAAGTATAATATTTTTGTCTCATTTGTTTAACTGGGTTCTCTTTATCTACTTTTAGGACTTGTGTGAAAATCTGATGATGTTTTAGGTCATATTTATGCAGAAATATAGAAAATTCTAAAGGGTTCACAAACTTTCAAGCACCACTGTATTGCTCACAAACACCTATGCTTTCCTCGTCTTGCTCTGATTGACAGACGAAAGCAGAATTTTTTTTTTCCTGCCAGAGAACAGGACCAATTATACTCTCTTGGACTGTCAGCTGTAATGCCTGTGGCATTTATTGTCACCAGTATTAGGGCAAACACTTACAGTTTCACCACTCGGGAGTCTTATTCTGAAAACAATTCAGAATTGAGTTATTTATTCAAAAGTTAAATTAAATTCTTGATTATTGGTGTGTTTACTGTACTGCATGATTTATGTCAGTTGACAGCACTGAACAGTCAGCTTCCATACTAGTGCATCTCAAACAATTAGAATATCATAAAGTTTTTTTTTTGTAATTTAATTCAAAAAGGTAAACTTTCATATATTCTATATCCATTAAACTTAAAGTGAAATATTTCAAGCCTTTTTTTCTTGTTTTAATTTTGATGATTATGGCTTATAGCTCATGAAAATCAGAAATCCAGTGTCTTAAATTATTAGAATATTTCCAAAGTTCAAACAAAAAAGGGATTTACAATACATTAATGTCCAACTTCTGAAAAGTATGTTCATTTATACACTCAGTACTTGGTTGAGGCTCCGTTATCACGAGTTACTGCATCAATGTGGCGAGGTATGGAGGCGATCAGTCTGTGGCACTGCTGAGCCGTAATTGAAGCCCAGGTTGCTTTGATAGTGGCCTTCAGCTCATCTGTATTTTTGGGTTGAGTGTTTCTCATCTTCCTCTTGACAATGCCCCATAGATTCTCTATGGGGTTCAGGTCAGGCGAGTTGGCTGGCCAATGAAACACAGTAATATCATGGTCAGACAACCATTTGGTAGTAGTTTTGGCACTGTGGGCAGGTGCTAAGTCCTGCTGGAAAAGGAACTCAGCATCTCCATAAAGCTTGTCAGCAGATGGAAGCATGAAGTGCTCTAAAATCTCCTGGTAGACGGCTGCGTTTACTTTGGACTTAAAGAAACACAGTGGACCAACACCAGCAGATGACATGGCACCCCAAATCATCATAGACTGCGGAAACTTCACACTGGACTTCAAACACCTTGGATTCTGTGTCTCTCCACTTTCCCTCCAGACTCTAGGACCTTGATTTCCGAATGAAATGCAAAAATTACTTTCATCTGAAAAGAGGACTTTGGACCACTGAGCAACAGTCCAGTTCTTTCTCTCCTTAGCCCAGGTAAGATGCTTCTGACATTGTCTCTGCCTCAGGACTGGCTTGATTTCAGGAATGTAACAGTTGTAGCCCCTTTCCTGAAGATGTCTGTGTGTGGTGGCTCTTGATGCACTGACACCAGCCTCAGTCCACTCCTTGTGAAGCTCTCCCAAGTTCTTGAATGGACTTTTCTTGACAATCCTCTCAAGGCTGTGGTCATCCCTGTTGCTTGTGCACCTTTTCCAGCCAGCCTTTTCAGCGATGACCTTCTGTGGCTTACCCTCCTTGTAGAGGGTGTTGATGATCATCTTATGGACAACTGACAAGTCAGCAGTCTTCCCCTTGATTGTGGTTGTGTGGACTGCACTAGACTGAGAGATACACAGTATTTATACTGTTGTACTCAAACTTGAAATTAAATATTCTCATATTTTGAGATGTTTCTTTTGCGTTGTAGGCCATAATTGTCAACATTAAAATAGAAAAATGCTTGAAACATTTTAGTTTACATGTAATGACTTTAGAATATATTAAATTTCCACTATCTTAAATAACTGATGGAAAATGAACTTTTCCAATCCAATCCAATTTTATTTATAAAGCACAGTTTAAATAAACACAAAGGTTTCCAAAGTGCTATACAATAAATAAACACAATAAAACTATACAATAAAATAACACCATAGAACATAAAATAAAGATAAATAATTAAATAGGCTGTCCACTCCAAATAAAATATCTGTGTACATAAAATCAACAACCTACATGGTGTTAAAATCCAAAGAAAAGAGGTGCGTTTTAAGAAGAGTTTTAAAATTAGACAGTGAGGAGGCCTGTCTAATATGCAGCGGCAATGCATTCCATAATTTTGGAGCTGCAACTGAAAAAGCCCGGTCCCCTCTGAGCTTCAGGCTAGTCTTGGGAACTGTCAGGAGCAGCTGATCAGCTGACCTGACAGCTCGGCTGGGTGTATAGGGGTATAGCAGCTCAGAGAGGTACGATGGCGCAAGACCATTTAAAGATTTAAAAACAAATAAAAGAATTCTCATCTCATCTAGCCGCTTTATCCTGTTCTACAGGGTCGCAGGCAAGCTGGAGCCTATCCCAGCTGACTACGGGCGAAAGGCGGGGTACACCCTGGACAAGTCACCAGGTCATCACAGGGCTGACACATAGACACAGACAACCATTCACACTCACATTCACACCTACGGTCAATTTAGAGCCACCAGTTAACCTAACCTGCATGTCTTTGGACCGTGGGAGAAACCGGAGCACCCGGAGGAAACCCACGCGAACAACATGCAAACTCCACACAGAAAGGCCCTCGCCGGCCACAGGGCTCGAACCCGGACCTTCTTGCTGTGAGGCGACAGCGCTAACCACTACGCCACCGTGCCGCCCAAATAAAAGAATTTTGAAATGAATTCTAAAATGGATGGATAGCCAGTGGAGCAAAGCTAAAATCGGTAAAATGTGCTCAAATTTCCTTGTGCCAGTTAAAAGACGTGCAGCTGCATTTTGTACTAGGTGAAGATGTGTAATGGAGGACCCACTGACCCCCATATAAAGTGCATTGCAGTAATCTAGCCGAGTGGTCACAAAGGCATGAATTACTGTTTTAAAGTGCTGTCTGGGTAAAATATATTTTCCACAATATTCTAATTGTGGGGCGGCACGGTGGTGTAGTGGTTAGCGCTGTCGCCTCACAGCAAGAAGGTCCTGGGTTCGAGCCCCGGGGCCGGCGAGGGCCTTTCTGTGTGGAGTTTGCATGTTCTCCCCGTGTCCGCGTGGGTTTCCTCCGGGTGCTCCGGTTTCCCCCACAGTCCAAAGACATGCAGATTAGGTTAACTGGTGACTCTAAATTGAGCGTAGGTGTGAATGTGAGTGTGAATGGTTGTCTATGTATCAGCCCTGTGATGACCTGGCGACTTGTCCAGGGTGTACCCCGCCTTTCGCCCGTAGTCAGCTGGGATAGGCTCCAGCTTGCCTGCGACCCTGTAGAAGGATAAAGCGGCTAGAGATAATGAGATGAGATGAGATTCTAATTGTTTGACATGCACTAGTATAATTGAAGAGAAAAGAAATTTGGGGATTTGGATTTGCTGAAAGCTGTGTGTGTTGATTTTCAGGGAGTGTCCTGCAGGAACCTGTGATGGCTGCACCTTCCACTTCCTATGGGAGAGTTCAAGTGCTTGCCCACGCTGCACTGAAGAAGACTACCACCAGATTGAGGGAGCCTGCAAGGGAGGAGTGCAGGTGCTCTTTGTTTAGCCTGTGAAACTTTTCAGTGATAGAGGTAATGTTGTATCTCTAGAATTAGTGAGTTGTAGCAGCTGGAATTTTCATGACGATCTTTCACCACTCATCCAGTTAGGACTCCTGGATGTCAAGCTGTCAGCTTGTCAACCTACACCTGAAGGGCAACAGACAATTCCTTAAGCACAATAACGCACACATTCTGGACAAAGAAGACAACTGTTTTAAAAGAGCTGTAACCCTGTGTTCATATCAGCAGTGATAATTTTATTCTTTTTTTTACCTCATGATTCTGAAGTTGCTATACTTTAGTTTCCAGTAGGCGTTCTTGCTGCACACAAGTCTTGCCTATTCTGGCAAGTCAAGATGTATTCCAGCTAAAAATAAAAAATAAAAAATCTGCAGGGAAATACTTGTGTATAAATTGCATCCATGCCGTCCATCGGATTGAGCCAAAAACTTTAACTTCTCAGTTACTGCCATCTATTTGCAACAAAAGCACTGGCACAGTTCTGTTATTATAGTCTGTTATACCGACGAATTCACGCTCAACACTTCAAGAATATCTGGAACCAATAACTTGAATAATGTTACACAGTACAAGAACTTTTCATATAAGTTAAACACCTCTCAAATTTTTTTTTGCACAGATTTTCCACACACTTCTTATTGCCAGTGGATACTTCACCTCTTATTGTGGAAACCGACCAGCTTGCATTAAAAATGAATGACATCTGGCCATTTTTTCATGTTCCTCCCAGTATGATGAATGAGTGATGATTTATGTCAAGCTGAAACAGCAGTCTTCAGACAGAGGGGAGAAGCCTGAAACACCAATCCCCTACTTATTATTCTGTCCTGGCATATTTACCCTGGTGATTTTAGATCAGTACATACCTCTCGAGCCTGATATCACAGTTAAGCAGTGTTTCAATAGTGTGGATTCCCCAGCATTCTGTCGAACTAATGAAGCGCCTCAGATGTGCCTTAATGCATCATAAACACAAATCCAGTCATTAAGACTTCATATTTCAGTAGGTTCTATATACAACCCCGATTCCAAAAAAGTTGGGACAAAGTACAAATTGTAAATAAAAACGGAATGCAATAATTTACAAATCTCAAAAACTGATATTGTATTCACAATAGAACATAGACAACATATCAAATGTCGAAAGTGAGACATTTTGAAATTTCATGCCAAATATTGGCTCATTTGAAATTTCATGACAGCAACACATCTCAAAAGAGTTGGGACGGGGCAATAAGAGGCTGGAAAAGTTAAAGGTACAAAAAAGGAACAGCTGGAGGACCAAATTGCAACTCATTAGGTCAATTGGCAATAGGTCATTAACATGACTGGGCATAAAAAGAGCATCTTGGAGTGGCAGCGGCTCTCAGAAGTAAAGATGGGAAGAGGATCACCAATCCCCCTAATTCTGCGCCGACAAGTAGTGGAGCAATATCAGAAAGGGGTTCGACAGTGTAAAATTGCAAAGAGTTTGAACATATCATCATCTACAGTGCATAATATCATCAAAAGATTCAGAGAATCTGGAAGAATCTCTGTGTGTAAGGGTCAAGGCCAGAAAACCATACTGGGTGTCCGTGATCTTCGGGCCCTTAGACGGCACTGCATCACATACAGGCATGCTTCTGTATTGGAAATCACAAAATGGGCTCAGGAATATTTCCAGAGAACATTATCTGTGAACACAATTCACCGTGCCATCCGCCGTTGCCAGCTAAACTCTATAGTTCAAAGAAGAAGCCGTATCTAAACATGATCCAGAAGCTCAGACGTCTTCTCTGGGCCAAAGCTCATTTCAAATGGACTGTGGCAAAGTGGAAAACTGTTCTGTGGTCAGACGAATCAAAATTTGAAGTTCTTTATGGAAATCAGGGACACCGTGTCATTCAGACTAAAGAGGAGAAGGACGACCCGAGTTGTTATCAGCGCTCAGTTCAGAAGCCTGCATCTCTGATGGTATGGGGTTGCATTAGTGCATGTGGCATGGGCAGCTTACACATCTGGAAAGACACCATCAATGCTGAAAGGTATATCCAGGTTCTAGAGCAGCATATGCTCCCACCCAGACGACGTCTCTTTCAGGGAAGACCTTGCATTTTCCAACATGACAATGCCAAACCACATACTGCATCAATTACAGCATCATGGCTGTGTAGAAGAAGGGTCCGGGTACTGAACTGGCCAGCCTGCAGTCCAGATCTTTCACCCATAGAAAACATTTGGCGCATCATAAAACGGAAGATACGACAAAAAAGACCTAAGACAGTTGAGCAACTAGAATCCTACATTAGACAAGAATGGGTTAACATTCCTATCCCTAAACTTGAGCAACTTGTCTCCTCAGTCCCCAGACGTTTACAGACTGTTGTAAAGAGAAAAGGGGATGTCTCACAGTGGTAAACATGACCTTGTCCCAACTTTTTTGAGATGTGTTGTTGCCATGAAATTTAAAATCACCTAATTTTTCTCTTTAAATGATACATTTTCTCAGTTTAAACATTTGATATGTCATCTATGTTCTATTCTGAATAAAATATGGAATTTTGAAACTTCCACATCATTGCATTCCGTTTTTATTTACAATTTGTACTTTGTCCCAACTTTTTTGGAATCGGGGTTGTAAATTCCATTAATATGAAGCATTTCTAATGCTTAGGGTCACTTTTATTTCATTCCAAACACAACATCCTGAACCATCATTTCCTCAAAAGAGACTGAGGAACTTTTCAAGGGAATTAGCTGAAACACTTGATATATGGAGTAGGTAAGATGTGATTGAATGTGTAAATGTCGGCATGGTTTTCTTTTCAGGACACTGTGTATGTGTGGAGTGAGCCACAGCTCTGTACAGGAGGAGTATCTCTGCCAGCAAAGAGGAGCAAGCCGTGTGAGATGATCGGTTTCTGGCTGAAGGTGGGAGCTGTCGTGGGTGTGGTCAGTGCTGCCCTCCTTGTCACTCTCACATGCCACGTTTGGAAGAAAAACAAAAAGTAAGCTCTTCAGCTGTGTGAAAATCTTAATCATCCACTCAGCTTTCAGAGAGCTGGGCTTACACTGTACGGAAAAATATCCTGTCATCTAACTATTCAAACTGCACAACTCGATCTCTTGACGTGACGATGAAAATGACAAAGTTGCTCACACTAAGATACCACATGATACAGGTGAGCACATTGCATGACCACCAAAAGTTAAAGTCTTGATGTGTGGCGTGTGCACCTGAAGGCGTGCCTCAGGCTGCGCACGCACCGAGTGGACTCCAGCACGCGCGCCGTGAACAAGGCGCACCTGTTCTCAATTAGAGAACATTGTGTTTGCCTATTTAAGGACTGCGCTGATGCAAATGCATCGCGAAGTATTACGCTATGTTAAGTACGCATTACCGAGCCTTTCCACCCGTGTTCTTGTTATCCTGGTTTCTTGAGTCTTGTGCCTGTTTCTTGTTCTTGTTCTAGTTTTGCCTTTGATGGACTGTTTGCGCCTCGACTGACCCTTTTGCCTGTTTTCACGTTTCTGATCTTGCCTGCCGATTTGGACTGTTTGCCTTAGTGTGTATCTGTATTTATATATGCACTGTATTAAACTGAACACTTCTGCACATACATCCGCCTCCCTCGTGTACCTGAGATCCTTCTGTGGTGCTCAACTACATGGTGCTACTCTTGGGTGCATTATAATACAGGATGTTTCAAAAAATTTGATATTATTTGAGATGTAAATATCCCAGAAACTACCCAGAAACGCTTTATGTGGATTCCGTCAACGATTTCACAAATTTTCAATATTCGTGAACCCGCTTAACCATCACTTCCGATGCTGGTGGTCATCCAGATCCTTTTGCCCGGCACACACGGACAGCCTTTCTCTTTGAACTTTTTGTGCCGTGTCCAAATCTGCATTGCAGTTGGTGATTTTTAGAGAATTCTCTCATAAATGCACGCTGCACAGTCTTGTTCGATTGTGTTCGAGCGTACTCTAACACACACAACGCCTTTTCTTTTCCAGTGAATGGCATTTCTATACCTAAAAAGATAAAAACAAAAAACACTAAAAATAAAATTTTGACCTGTTTCCACACCTGCTGTTAAAATTTGAGGTCAATTGAACAAGAACTGGCAAAGCTATCTCATCTCATCTCATCTCATCTCATCTCATCTCATCTCATCTCATTAACTCTAGCCGCTTTATCCTGTTCTACAGGGTCGCAGGCAAGCTGGAGCCTATCCCAGCTGACTATGGGCGAAAGGCGGGGTACACCGGAAACCGGAGCACCCGGAGGAAACTCACGCGGACACGGGGAGAACATGCAAACTCCGCACAGAAAGGCCCTCGCCGGCCACAGGGCTCGAACCTTCTTGCTGTGAGGTGACAGCGCTAACCACTACGCCACCGTGCCGCCCCCTGCACTATTGTACCTTGCCTTTTATATCCATGTTTCGCCAGCAATTTTGGTTATTTGGTGCCTTTAAAGTTTTTTATTATTCAACTCAGTGCTATTTGTAAAAATTTAGTATTGATAATACGCTTAATTCCATTATTAAACAGTCAACTTATCACCATCCTGAAACTTTTCTTAGGACCACAATGGAAATAAGTGTTTTACACTTTGTTGTGCTAATAGATGTCTCATCTCATCTCATTATCTGTAGCTGCTTTATCCTGTTCTACAGGGTCGCAGGCAAGCTGGAGCCTATCCCAGCTGACTACGGGCGAAAGGCGGGGTACACCCTGGACAAGTCGCCAGGTCATCACAGGGCTGACACATAGACACAGACAACCATTCACACTCACATTCACACCTACGCTCAATTTAGAGTCACCAGTTAACCTAACCTGCATGTCTTTGGACTGTGGGGGAAACCGGAGGAAACCCACGCGGACACGGGGAGAACATGCAAACTCCACACAGAAAGGCCCTCGCCGGCCCCGGGGCTCGAACCCAGGACCTTCTTGCTGTGAGGCGACAGCGCTAACCACTACACCACCGTGCCGCCCGCTAATAAATGTATCACGTTCATTATGTCTTCTTATTAAATCAAGTCATTAGTTTTCTTTTGTTACAGACATGTAAAAGTTTTTTCCTTTACCTGACATGTTTCGACGGTGTAACTTCCGTCTTCATCAAAGGGTCACCCGGTAACATCAGCTGATTATAAAAGCACGTCACACACCAAAATCCGGGTGACCCTCTGATGAAGACGGAAGTTACACCGTCGAAACATGTCAGGTAAAGGAAAAAACTTTTACATGCCTGTAACAGGCGGCATGGTGGTGTAGTGGTTAGCGCTGTCGCCTCACAGCAAGAGGGTCCGGGTTCGAGCCCCGTGGCCGGTGAGGGCCTTTCTGTGTGGAGTATGCATGTTCCCCCCGTGTCCGCGTGGGTTTCCTCCGGGTGCTCCGGTTTCCCCCACAGTCCAAAGACATGCAGGTTAGGTTAACTGGTGACTCTAAATCGACCGTAGGTGTGAATGTGAGTGTGAATGGTTGTCTGTGTCTATGTGTCAGCCCTGTGATGACCTGGCGACTTGTCCAGGGTGTACCCTGCCTCTTGCCCGTAGTCAGCTGGGATAGGCTCCAGCTTGCCTGCGACCCTGTAGAACAGGATCAAGTGGCTAGAGATAATGAGATGTCTGTAACAAAAGAAAACTAATGACTTGACTTTGTTGTGCTGTCCTTGGTTTAGTTTCATGTATTTAGTTCAATTGTACATTAGTATGTTGTCCTACTTGCATGTAATTTTCCTTAATAAATCTATCTATCTATCTATCTATCTATCTATCTATCTATCTATCTATCTATCTATCTATCTATCTATCTATCTATCTAAACACTAACGATTGTCAGACTAATCAGCTTAGCCTGAAAATGTTGAAAAACAGGCAAGATTTATCAACACTTGCACAGTTTTTTGTGCTTTTCATGAGAAAATGAAAGGCTAAAGAATATTAATTGAAGCTGTAACTGTACCTGATAGTTTTTTAATCAGGTACTTAGTGGTAATCTAGTTTGCGGTTGTTACCGCCACCAACTTTGTTGGAGGAGGTTATGTTTTTGCCTCTGTTTGTTTGTTTGTTTGAACTGTTCCCAATGTAACTCAAAAAGTAGTGAACAGATTTTGATGAAATTTGGAGGAAATGTGGGCCATGGACCAAGGAACAATTGATTAGATTTTGATGCAAATCTGAATACGTGGCTTGGTGGAGGTATGCACTTTACCATGTGTCCTTCTAGTATTTAAACTGTTTTAAAAAGCTGGTCACTCACTGTGCAGCAGCCTTCAGTATGTGAATATACGCACCATGTTATGATGGCAAACTGACCCTGATAACCAGGCTTCTGATATGTACTCTGAACTGTGACGCTGCACACACCTTACGATGTCCAATTCTATTCTCAGACATGTCAGAAATTTGATGTAATCTCGGACAGCTTGGTGGAATGCAACAAATAGTCAATGAAGGCGAAATTGTCTCTAAATTTTTCTACAGTTGTATGGAGTAAGCCTGGTTTGCACTGCATGGTTAAGAAATTGTTTGTAAATATGTGTATATGAATGGTGATTCCCATTTCCCCCTTCATTCCTTGTCTAGGCTGGAGTACAAGTATTCCAAGTTGGTGATGTCAGCCAATAAGGAGTGTGAGTTACCAGGAGCAGACAGCTGTGCCATCATGGAGGGTGAGGGAGAGGAGGTGGAGGATGATGTAGTTTACACCAAGCCCTCTTTACTAGGCAAGCTGAAGGCCATCGCTACCAAGGTACACGCTACACCATGTGATACTATTGTTGAACTGTGTGTATTGTTCTTTCAGCATAGTCTATGCCGCTAAGACCACAGCTCTCTTGGTTCTGATTGGTCAGAAGATGCATTTTCTATAGCAGCAGCTCAGCCAGTAGTTTTAGCTGCAGGGTTTATATTAACACATTTCTATTATTGTGGGTTTATTATTAGACTTAGATTACGTCGAGCATCCACCGTACAAGTCCCAGGGAATAAGTTATGACCACAGAAACAAGCAGGTGCATTAATATAATCTGTAATTTGAATTACAGCTGAGGCTACTGTCAGAGCTGCTGTTAGAGAAAATGAATCAACACCCAATAACCAATCAGATTTGAGAATTCAACAGTGCTGTGGTTTAAAGTGATTTAAAGGAAATCTTTTTAAAATTTTAATTAATCACGCTCTGTGCCGAGTCTCTCTCTTAAATCTGGACTACTGGGGGATGCAAAGGTAATTTGTAAGGCTGGTGTAGTTAATGCATATAACTATTGCCTTAGCACTTGAAATTGAACCTTGCTTATCTGTGGTTGCTGTGTAAAAATGTCTGAACACAAGAAATGAATGCTTTTTAGAAAGACAGAGACCTTGGTTGAACCTGAGACAGACTTCTTCCCTCTGCCTCTCTTGATGTCTGAGTCCCTTTCCCTTTTAATGCTCACAGCAATAGCAAAATCAGTGTGTGTGTGTGCAACTGTGTGAGTATGTGCCTTGATGTTTAACTGAAACCCACTGAAGTAATCACTGAGGGGCTTCTTTAAGATTAAAAGACTATGCTGAGCTGCAGGGAAAGATGCAGCGTGCCACGTCGTGTTTGCAGCCAATTAGTAAGAGAGAGAGAGAGAGAGAGAGAAATACAGACAGACTGAGAGTGTGCTCAAAAGGACTTTTCCCCCCTTTGGAAGTGGTATTGTTACTTAATGAAATACGAGAACACAGAATGCAGAATAAAGCTGAAGATGAAGAAGTCTCCCTGTGGGAACACAATTAAATCTCCTTTAGTAGACGGAGACCTTTTCAGACCACAAAATGTTAATTAAGGTTGATTTAAACAAGTAAATCGGTGGATGCTAGTAAACGTAACCAAATTAGTTCTGGTAATCATAGTTGTACAGATATATGCATGCTTAATCTGCACCATGTTGATTTCCATAATTTGTAAAAATAAGTAAAGGATGTTAAAGTGGACCAAGTAATAAAAGCCTGTCTTGAGAGCATTGGGATTTTCAGCAAACAAAAGAGCTCAGTATTGAGTAATGATGCCCTTGAGCTGTGTAGGCATGTTGCCGGGCTCTGACTCCGTTGGTGGTAGATTCCTTCCTTTCTTTTCCTGTCCGCAGGCACACACTTCATGAATACAGTTGAATGTGTGCGCTGGTTGTCTAGGTAACATGCGGCGATGCTGCCTCGTCCTTGGGCTGGATAAGGGCCGTGCTTTTGGAAGCGAGCTGACCTCATGGGCCAGGGTCCAGCTCCGTGCGCCTGGCTACATTTGTTCCACCATGTAAACTGCATGTCGCTGTTTCTAGGGCAACGAGCAGAGCTCCGAGGCTGTCCAGCTGAAATCCTCCCACCAGGAGAAATGGGTGTGGGGATAGAGGGAGGAGGAAGAGCAAAAGAGACATGGTGGATGGATGGATGGATGGATAGACACTTTGAAGCCAGCAGTCTTCACTTGAGAATGTGTACGCATGCAGTGGCACTAAGCCAGGCAGTGGAAGAGCTTTGGAGAAAAGAGCTGTGGGGATTTGGGCCAGAAGAACAGAAAAGCAGAGCCTGTAAGACAGTTCTGTTTGATGTCATTATCATGTCGCTGTGCAGTCTGCCTGTCTGTTGGGTTGTGTGTCTCCTATTGTAATATTATTATAATACCATTTAGGATTTGGGACTTGATTAGAAGGGTTATGGTACGTTGGGCTGCACACAAATGCTGAAACAATTATAAAATATTTGAAAATAGCATCGACATGAAAAATACCAGCTGTGTTTGAATGTGATACTCTGATAACAGTGGAATGAAGTCCAGACGCTCCAAATCAACTGAACAAGTGAAATGCAACCCAAAGAAATCCACTGTAATCGCACTTCTCTTAATTAAATACTCAAAATATCTTCATCAGACATAAAAGTGTATGTTATAAATTGGGGATCTGTGTGTTGGAAGAATTAACTTGTCAGCTTTGGTACCCAGTTGATGAAACGCAATCAGGGTTCACTGATTCAAGTTGTGGGGCCTCATGTACAAATGTTGCATATGCTCAAAAATGTCACGTACGCCATCTTTCATGCTCATGGTCGGATGTACGAAAAGTGAAATGAATGTGAAATGAGTGTGTACATTCCTCCAAGCCAAATTCCTATCTTGTGTACGCACATTTCTAATGGTTTTGGTCAGTTGGCGACACTTAGGCCCTATTTATACTTGGTTTTAAAATGCGTCTTGGGTGATTGGGTCACAAGTCGACAGCTTTACATACAAGTCTAAACGACCGCCAAGATGCATTGTGATCTGATCACTCGAACCACTTGCCGAGGTGGTCTGAGATGCATTTGACCACATATCTTTTGTAGTGTAAATACTAATGCGTCCTGATGCATCCCAGACAGCGATATGACAGGAAAATATGCCATCAGTGCAGGACGTTGTGGTTGGTTTGGTGACAGTGGTTGGAGTGCAAGAAAATAATGACCGTATGTTTCAGGTTGGGGCGGCACGGTGGTGTAATGGTTAGCGCTGTCGCCTCACAGCAAGAAGGTCCTGGGTTCGAGCCCCGTGGCTGGCGAGGGCCTTTCTGTGCGGAGTTTGCATGTTCTCCCCGTGTCTGCGTGGGTTTCCTCCGGGTGCTCCGGTTTCCCCCACAGTCCAAAGACATGCAGGTTAGGTTAACTGGTGACTCTAAATTGACCGTAGGTGTGAATGTGAGTGTGGATGGTTGTCTGTGTCTATGTGTCAGCCCTGTGATGACCTGGCGATTTGTCCAGGGTGTACCCCGCCTTTCGCCTGTAGTCAGCTGGGATAGGCTCCAGCTTGCCTGCGACCCTGTAGAACAGGATAAAGCGGCTAGAGATAATGAGATGAGATGAGATGTTTCAGGTTTTGTAACATAACTATGCACAGGGCCCTTTCACCTTGTTTAAGAAGAAGCCTTTATTTGTCACATGCACACTCAAGCACAGTGAAATTTGTCCTCTACATTTAACCCATCTGAAGCAGTGAACACATACACATATAGCAGTGGGCAGCTACGGTATGCTACAGCACCCAGGGAGCAGTTGAGGGTTATGCACCTTGCTCAAGTAACCTAACTGCATGTCTGGACTGTGGGGGAAACTGGAGCACCTGGAGGAAGCCCACGCAGAGATGGGGAGAACATGCAAACTCCACACAGAAAGGCCCCCATCAGCTGCTGGGCTTGAACCCAGAACCTTCTTGCTGTGAGGCGACAGTACTAACCACTACACCACCGTGCCGCCCTAGTGGAAGTGATGAAGGCAGGAAAGAAATCTGAACACAAGTGGTTACACCTTGGAGACGAATAATACACACAAGTGTAAACAGTGATGTGTCTAAGCTGTCCACTTGTGATCCGATTACCCAAGACACATTTTAAAACCAAGTGTAAACAGGGCCTTAGAGGTGATGCAGTGAAACTACGAACATTAGGATTTGTTTTATGAGTCTGCCGCACTGTCTATTTGAAAATAAATAAATCACACTATAAATTGGGATGCCTACTTGGTAACCTATAGCATTGTATCTTACACAATTTTTTAAAATCTGGTCTGCTATTCCATACCTAAAGCCTATTCGAAATATAAATCTAGTAGGTTAGCCAAATAAATGGAAGTTTCTTTCACTTCATTGCGATCTTGTAGGCAACCAGAGTCTCCCTCACAAACTGTCAGTACTCCTGTAAGAACAGAGTCACTCACAACAGAGGCAGCTCTCTGTTGAAACAGCGTGAGTTCCTCAACTTCTGCCCCTCCGCCCGTTCTGGCCACACTTTGGTGGTGGGCAGCAGTCCTCCGCTTCACGTTGACCTTAATGTTAGACCACTTCTTTTTTACCACGCGGTTCTCCAACCTCACTGAATTAGGCAATAATAATAATAAGCTACATTTATATAGCACTTTTCACAATCCCAAGGTCGCTTTACACGGGGAAAAAATTAACAGCCTCCACCACACTCCCTTTTTTTCTTTTATTATTAATGCCAGAGGACAGAGTGCCAAATCAAATCTTTTTTTTTCTTTTCCTGGACTCTACCTCTGAAAGTAGCACCTCCACCTCGCACTTGCTGAAATGTTTTTTTTTTTTTGGCTAACTCGCTGCTTGCTTTTGCCATTTTTCCTGAATCTGAAGAGAGGTGAAGCTCTCATTAGCATATTAAAATTGGTGTAGTTGAGAGAGCAGAGAGGGTGGAGTGTGGTGCTTGTGCTTGTGCACTCAATGTCACGTTGATGGGAAGCCGTAAGCCTGCCTGCACACTGCTTTAAATTCATACACGTGAATTTATTGGTGTGTAGGTAGCTTTCCAGCTTCCTGTGTGCGTATGCTGTGTTTCAGTATGAATTCTACACAAAGCCTGTAGAAGAGCTGCAGTCCGGAAAAGCTTTACTCGATCTAACTTTGTACACTGCAAAAAATGGCCTTTCAAAAATAAGAAATAAAAGATTAAAACAAAGCATATTTGCTTGAATCAGGTGAAAATAATCTGCCAGTGGAACTAGTCAAATTTGACTTGGTAAGATTTCTTAAAGTAAGATGAAAAATCTAACCTGTTTTTAGATGAAATAATTCCAAAATAAGATTGGGGAACTTATTATGCGAGATCTGATTCACTCAAAATAATCAAAATAGTTCTTATAACAAGATCGTACTTCTTACATTTAGCCATTCAAGTCATTTTTATTTATTTCATTTTAAGGGTATTTCACTTAAAGGTCCCATGGCATGGTGGTTTGTTGATGCTTTAAACGGGCTCGTGGAGGCTTCCGGATGTTATATCCGCAGCCTTTCTCGAAATGAACCCTCGGTATGTAGATATAGCCTCCTGGGAGAAAGCCCCATTTCAGCGCTTTTCCCAGTGCGTCATTTTGCTAATGAGAAGCAGGAGGCGGGGAAGGGTAGAGGGTGGGGGCAGGCCATGGGGGGAGGGGGAGGGGCTTGACCAAGCTGCACGCACACATACTCGCTGCTATCAGCGCCTGTAGCCACGCTGCTAAGACAAAACCCCATTCTCCCTCGGACTCCTTTCGTAAACTCAACGTGACACAGAGAACAGAGAGTGAGAGTGTTCGGAGTGGTAGTTTACGAACGTATAATACCCTAGGCTTGAACACGCACTCCATAACCAAAGAGGATAGAAGCAGCAACTACAGCAACATATCGCTTATCCAACAGAAGACATGCATTGCGGAGCAATAGTCAAACATAAGCTCATAAGTTACAGTCAATTTCCAGACTAAACTCAGTTTAACAGAGCATGCTGCATGCTCTTTAGTTTTGTAGCGCAGATTACCTGGCTAACTGCAGGAAGCGGTTAGCTGCACAGCTAATGTAGCCATTGCTAGGCTAACGCACCGATTTTAAAACACGGCAAAATGACCAGTTATACACTTACTTGCTCGGTGTTTGTTGCTGATGCGGCAGGGATGCTTGGTACGGACCCAGGCTTCAGTGACAGTTGATGTGCAAAACCTGCCCTGTACTGTCCCAAGTTGTGGAAACATTCCTCAGGAAAATGCTTCCGACAAACATACACCGTCTTAGGTAGACTCGACAGCGTATTATTGAAGTAAATAAAATTAAGCCACTGTGTCTTCAGGGTCTCTCCCGTCGGCAGTAAAAACAGACTCTTTTCTGTGTTGTCACATCCATGTACAGCGCAATTTCCATGTTTCACTCGCTTAGGTGATGCCATGTTGTTGTGTCCTCTATGGTCTCCTCACTACAACTGGGCGGGCAATCCATACAGTGGGTGGGAATCCAGAGGGGGGGCGTGGGGATCATCTCCCTTGCTGACGTAGTAAAGGGAAGAGCTTATCAACGTGCCGTTTTGACGCGCCATTCTCAAATGTTGGGCATAGTTTGGTTTACAGATTATGAAATTTCTAGCCACTGGGATGACTTAAGAAGGTCAGAGGAACTCATTTTAACGTTAAAAAACCTCAGAAAGTGAAAATTTCATGCCATGGGACCTTTAAATTCATGACAAAGTCTTAGCAGTAGAAACTGAATTTAAGAAAATATACTAATATTAGGATTGTTAAATTCTACAACTAAGCATTGCTAGCTTAAAAGATTCTCCTTTTGTGACCTGTAATTAGTAAAATACTCTAGATATGAGACCAGAGACCATCTTGAATCAAGTTGACGACACGTGTAGCATTGCAACAAGTTTATTTTTTTTTTCCCATTTCAACATTCAAACATTAAAACATCTCTTAAGATTCCACTTCCCCAGGACCTCAGGCACCAAAAAAAAAAAAAAAAGTCTACGCATTTTGACTTACAGTGCTTACACAACACCAAAGCAACAGTGCAGTGTACGAGGGGTTTACAAGATCAGGCACAAAAAAACCCCAACCAAACAAACAAAAAAAACCCACTGAACTTAACTCACAGCATTCCAAAAAGCCCTCACTAAAACGCCCTCCACTCACTCATAGCCTTTTTGAAGGCACTTGTCTGGTCTCGAGTCTGTACAGCATCTAGAAGGAGCTCACTCTGAATGACTGAGAAACAGTCGCAGTAAACTTAGGATCTGTAAGCTGGAGTTGAATTGTAATGAAAGATTTCAGTAAAGTTCATTTATTCCCAAAACAAGCATACTTTGTTTTTTTTTCTTGAAACAAGATGAACCGCATTTGACAAATGTCCAAAATGTACTTACTTGTTTTAAAAAAAACGTTTTATTTTCAAAGGTGCTCCAAATAAGACTTTTTCAAGACATTTTGTCTCTACAAGATTTTCAAGATGGACTGTCTAAAAACTAGCCTTTCTAGCTAAATAAGGTTTTGCTTGTTGGGCAATTATGTCTTATAATAAGGGTGGCTAGATGTTTTGATTTGAAAATAGACAAATAAACTTTCTAAGATTTTTATTTTTTGCAGTGTAGGACTTTTCAAGCAGGAAAATCATCCAATCCAGCTTGAATTGAGCTCTCTAGGACTGGATCTCATCTAAACATACAGTGAGGCCCAAAAGTATGAGACCAGTCAGGGATTTTTGTTTCCTCTTAAAACTGAAAATAAATTCAACATATGAACATGTTAAATATTCAAGATGAAAGATTCTGCTCTATTTCTAGGCCACTTTTTAAACTGAAGCTAATGATCATGTTAACCCCAGTGTTCACAGTTTCACTGAGACGTATCCCTTCCATTGATGCATGTGTACTGATGGATTTGATCTAACATCAGGTTTTTCGCAAACTTGTGGAGGTCATGCCAGCTTGAGTCCACGTTGTCATTAAAGCACAATTTATGTACATATTTCTAAGATTACATGTTATGTTTCAATTTGTTGCTGATTATCAAAAATGCTTGGAGTGAAATGAAAGTCATACCGTTGTGGTGAACTGAAATGTGGGGTTTCCTGATTTGGGTTTTGATAATAAATTACAATTTGCACTGAAATTGTGTCATTATTTTCTGTGGTGGCTTTTGAACTTTATTTTTGTATTAAGAACACATATAACCTTTTTTTCCTTTATTTCTTTTAAAGCTAGACGGCCTTTCGATTTCATAAAATCGGTGAAATTTAGTTCCGTCTGAAATTTGGTCATTGTGATAGATGTTTATTTCTGTAATATCTCAAAAAGAAACAGGCCATTCTGTGGTTGGGAAGTTATTTAATTTGAGGGGATTCCTGATCAAATACAGCACCCTCCACAATTATTGGCACCCCTCATTAAGATATGTTCTTAGGCTTTTAATAAATTCATTTTAAAAAAAAATATATAGGACAACAGTGCAAAAAAAGAAAAAAATCCAACCTTTAATTCAAGTGCATTTATTCAGTGGGAAAAAAAATCCCACATTAAGAAATAATTATTTTACATGAAATCATGTGTGCCACAATTATTGGCACCCCTGATGTTAATACTTTGTACAACTCCCTTTTGCCAACAAGACAGCACTAAATATTCTCCTATAACATTTCACAAGATGGGAGAATACAGAGAGAGGGATATTCTACCATTCCTCTTTGTGCAATCTCTCTAAATCATCCAGAGTCCTGGGTCCTCTCCTATGCACTCTCCTCTTCAGCTCACCCCACAGGTTTTCAATTGGGTTGAGGTCTGGGGACTGAGATGGCCATGGGAGGAGCTTGATTTTGTGTCTGGTGAACCATTTTTGTGTAGATTTGGCTATATGCTTAGGGTCATTATCTTGCTGAAAGACCCAGTGATGACCCATCTTCAGCTTTCGGGCAGAGGCCACCAGATTTTGATTTAAAATGTCCTGGTATTTCAAAGAGTTCATGATGCCATGCACCCTAACAAGGTTCCCGGGGCCTTTGGAAGAGAAACAGGCCCACAGCATCACCGATCCTCCCTCGTACTTCACAGTGGCCATGAGGTGCTTTTCCGCATACTCATCTTTTGTGACGTATTAGAGTGTTTGTTGCCAAAAAGCTCTATCTTGGTCTCATCTGACCAAAGCACACGGTCCCAGTTGAAGTCCCAGTACCGCTTAGCAAACTCCAGACGTTTACGTTTATGCTTGTGAGAAAAGGCTTTTTTCGTGCATGGCTCCCAAACAGCTTGTTGGCATGTACATAGCGCCTGATGGTTGTTATGGAGACTTTGTGACCCTAAGATGCTACTCTTTGATGCAATTCTCTAACAGTGAGCTTTAGAGAACTTTTTACTTCTCTTACCATCCTCCTCACTGTGCGTGGTGGCAAGACAAACTTGCATCCTCGTCCAGGCTTGTTTGCCACTGTTCCAGTTGTTTTAAACTTCTTGATGATTCCTCTGACTGTAGATATGGGCAGGTGTAGGCGAGTGGCTATTTTCTTGTTGCCATTGCCTGACTTATGAAGGTCGACACACATTTGCCTTACTTGAATGGTGTGTTCTCTTGTCTTTCCCATGTTAGAGTGGATAAGAGAAATAGGCCTCTGTGTCACATTATATTTATACCCCAGGGAAACAGGATGTGATGAATTACTAAATAAAGGTTCCTAGGTACTCTGATCAACTTTATAAACTACAGTAGAAATGACAGAAATGCTTAAATTACATTTATTTTCTAGGAATTGTTATGGGTGCCAATAATTGTGGAACAGGTGATTTTATGAAAAATAATTATTTCTTAGTCAGGGATTTTTTTTTTAAATTCACTTGAGTTAAGGGTTATATTTTCTACAATTTTCAGTGTGAGATTATGCTTCTGCAATAAAAATTGAATTTATTTTAAGGCTTTTAACACATCTTAACCAGGGGTGCCAATAATTGTGGAGGGCGCTGTAATGTGCATGAAATCGCTCACTTCGTGCAGTCAAACAGACAGGAAGTCCGTGTGCGCATGCGCAGGTTTACCTTGCTGCATTACTGCCATCTGCAGGTTTACCTTGACCGTGCACTGACAGTTACTTCTTTCTTCTTCTTTTGGGTTTTACGGCAGCTGGCATCCACAGTGTTGCATTACTGCCATCTACAGGTTTACCTTTGACCGTGCACTGACGGTTACATCATTCTGTCGCTAAACGAACAGCTGATCACACCGAGGTGCTCGCTGACCGCCGATATTTATTAGTTTGGTTCTGCGTTTCCTTTCCTTCGCAACATAACGTCTTTTCTTCTCGCTTTCCGTTACTGTAGTCCATCTTTCACGTTTCATTCGCACACTCACGCCCTCCGTTTTTCTCTCCTGTTTCAAATCTGTATCCCACAATGCCTTGTGTGAACAGGGAAAGCCCAACACGTCATGCATGATGTAGTATCTTGTATTGGGTCATGGTGAAGCAGGAAAAAATAGCAGAGAATTTAGGGCCACATGGCACTAAATTCATTAATTGTTCTATTTTAAAAAAAACTCATAAAATTGGAAGTCTGTGATTCAAATTCAGTAGCTTAACAAAAATAATTGGGTGTCAGGGAAAATTCTTTTCATTACCTACACTTGCAAAATCTGAAAGGCAGTCTACCTTTAAATTTCTGGCTCTTTCCTCACTCCAAATGCCATCTTGTATACAACTCGACATCCAGCTCTCGCAGCACACTGAGATTGGACTGAAATAGACTGACTGAAAACCTGAGAAATTGCAATCCTGCTGTTATTTTTTTAATAAAACCCTTCACAAGGTCCATTAGAGAATCATAGAGAACAGAGGAAGTGCAATTCACAGATTCCACCCAAAAACTCACACCTCTGCCAACCACACACGAACTCTCACTCACACTCGCTCACCTGTCCTCTTTTTCCTCAGAAGAAGCGTTGTAGTTGATAAAAGGGTGGCTTTTCAAAGGTTTCAGCACTTCCAATACATTACTCCGGCTGGAAAATCCCCAGAAAAAATTTTTGCACTCCATTTTCTCTGCTCATATTTAATGCTCAGACCACTTTATAGAAACTCAGCTGGACATCAGCAGAATAATTCACAGCAGAAAGAAGTTTCTGAAGAAAGAGCTGGCGGCTTTTTGTCACTGCAAGACACGAGTTGTCAAGCAGAAATAAGTTTATGGAGAGCTTATGGATATTGTATGGATACACTATATCCTTCACAACTAATTTTTTGCTCCTCACCTTCACCATATATACTGTATATAAGCATGTAACCAAATGCACTCCATGCACTAGGCTTGGTGATGTACTTCTGCCTCCAAACCATGCTGCTAGTCAGTTCTGGTCTACAGTGCCTTGCAAAAGTATTCATCCCCCTTGGTGTTTGTCCTGTTTTGTTGCATTACAAGCTGGAATTAAAATGGACTTTTGGAGGATTAGCACCATTTGATTTACACAACATACCTACCACTTTAAAGGTGCACATTGCTTTTTTTTATTGTGACACAAACAATAATTAAGATGAAAAAACAGAAATCTGGAATGTGCATAAGTATTCACCCCCTTTCGTATGAAACCCCTAAATAAGAGCTGGTCCAACCAATTCACTTCATCTCATTCATCTCATCTCATTATCTCTAGCTGCTTTATCCTGTTCTACAGGGTCGCAGGCGAGCTGGAGCCTATCCCAGCTGACTACGGGCGAAAGGCGGGGTACACCCTGGACAAATCGCCAGGTCATCACAGCGCTGACACATAGACACAGACAACCATTCACACTCACATTCACACCTATGGTCAATTTAGAGTCACCAGTTAACCTAACCTGCATGTCTTTGGACTGTGGGGGAAACCGGAGCACCCGGAGGAAACCCACACAGACACAGGGAGAACATGCAAACTCCACACAGAAAGGCCCTCGCTGGCCACGGGGCTTGAACCCGGACCTTCTTGCTGTGAGGCGACAGCGCTAACTACTACACCACCATGCCGCCCCAATTCACTTCATAAGTCACATAATTTATTGATAAAGAGCCACCTGTGTACAAAGTGTCACATGATCTGTCACATGATGTCTGTATAAATCAACCTGTTCTGGAAGGACCCTGACTCTGCAACACAACTAAGGAAGCAACATGAAAGCCAAGGAGCCTCCAAACAGGTCAGAGACAAAGTTGTGGAGAAGTATAGATCAGGGTTGGGTCATAAAAAATATCCCAAACTTTGAATATCCCTGGGAGCACCATTAAATCCATTACAGCAAAATGGAAAGAATATGGCACCACTACAAACCTGACAAGAGAAGTCCGCCCACCAAAACTCACAGACCGGGCAAGGAGGGCAACAAAGACACCAAAGATGATGCAACAGAGATGCAACAAAGACACCAAAGATAACACTGAAGGATCTGCAAAGATCCAGAGTGGAGATGGGAGTATCTGTCCATAGGACCACTTTAAGCTGTACACTCCACAGAGTGGGGCTTTATGGAAGAGTGGCCAGAAAAAAGTCATTGCTTAAAAAATCACATTTGGAGTTTGCCCAACAGCATGTGGCAGACTCCCCAAACACATGGAAGAAGAGTCTCTGGTCAAATGAGATGTAAATTGATCTTTTTGACCATCATGGGAAATGCCATGTGTGGTGCAAACCCATCACCCTGAGAACACCATCCTTACAATGAAGCATGGTGGTGGCAGTATCATGCTGTGGGGATGTTTTTCATCTGCAGGGACAAGAAAGCTGATCAGAACTGAAGGAAAGATGGATGGCACTAAATACAGGGCAATTCTGGAGGAAAACCTGTTTGAGTCAGCCAGAGGTTTGAGACTGGGACGAAGGTTCACGTTCCAGCAGGACAATGACCCTAAACATACTGCTGAAGCTGCACTGGAGTGGTTTAAAGGGAAACATTTAAATGTCTTGGAATGGCCTAGTCAAAGCCCAGACCTCAATCCAATTGAGAATCTGTGGCATAACTTGAAGATTGCTGTACCGTACACCAACGCAACCCATCTAACTTGAAGGAGTTGGAGCAGTTTTGCCTTGAGGAATGAGCACAAATCCCAGTGGCCAGATGTGCTAAGCTAATAGAGACATACCCCAAGAGACTTGCAGCTGTAATCGCAGCAAAAGGTGGCTCTATAAAGTATTGATTTGGGGGGGAATATCTATGCACACTCCAGATTTCTGTTTTTTCATCTTAATTATAGTTTGTGTCACAATAAAAGAACAACGTGCACTTTTAAAGTTGTAGGCACGTTGTGTAAATCAAATGGTGCTAACCCCCCGAAAATCCATTTTAATTCCAGCTTGTAATGCAACAAAACAGGACAAACACTAAGGGGGATGAATACTTTTGCAAGGCACTGTATTTGTTTACTAAGAGCTAGCAAGATAGAGAGCTCTTGATAGTGTTCTACTTTAAGCTATTTCACCATGAGTGTATGCAAGATGATGTTCAAGATGGTACATTTTCAAAAACAGGAGAAGAAATACTCCAAGCATTGCTGTGTCCCACCTTGTTCGGCATCACCTAAAAATAATAATGTACACACATTCCCGTCTTATCCTGATTAACCTGATCAAATTATCTGACAAATCAAATTAGGTGTGATAAAGCAGGGAAACAAAGAAAACATTGAAGTTGGTGTGCCCTGAGGAATAAACTTAGCTGATGCTCAACTGAACTGATCCCCACTGAAACTCATTGATCTGTAGCACAAGGCTCTCACACTGGCCTGCCTTGACAGCCTGTCTTTATTAGACACTGAATAAAATAACAGATACAAGTCTGTTTAGCATTAAAGCTGTACTAATCACGCCAACACATCTTAGATATACATGATACTTTATGCATAGCAAGTAACATCAGGTAGCATAACAGTGGTTAACAACAAGACTAACATTAGTTGTCAACTCAAAATGCCAAAAATAGCTCAGGCTAATACCAAACGCTGGTTAAGAAAACGTTATAATGTAATTGAGACTTAATACCAGATAAAGCACATAGCATTACCTAATGTTTACAGATAGGTTAGTTAATATGAGCAAACGTATATAACAAATGCTAGCATTTGATGTTAGCTAGTGTTAAGCCTGGTGCACACGGGCGATTTTCCGTCGCTTGGTCATGCAACTTTTTGATGCAAGCGAAAAATTGCTTTGTGTGCGGATATTTGCGACGGTGATTTTTTGTTGCTTGCGATAGATTGCAAGTATCAAACATGCTTGATATTTTGCGACAAAAAAATCACCAGTCGCTGACTTGTTGCAGAGATATCACCGCGTGTGCATGGCTTTGCAATAACAAAGCAATCACCTCCAAAGGTTAAGCTAATCCCTGCCCGTGAAGTAGTCACATGATTTCCATGTGACTTGCATCCCCCTCCCCAAATTGCCCACTGGTTGCAGATAATGCACACATGCAGCTACCCGAGAGGGGAAACTTCATCTCATTATCTCTAGTCGCTTTATCCTTCTACAGGGTCGCAGGCAAGCTGGAGCCTATCCCAGCTGACTACGGGCGAAAGGCGGGGTACACCCTGGACAAGTCGCCAGGTCATCACAGGGCTGACACATAGACACAGACAACCATTCACACTCACATTCACACCTACGCTCAATTTAGAGTCACCAGTTAACCTAACCTGCATGTCTTTGGACTGTGGGGGAAACCGGAGCACCCGGAGGAAACCCACACGGACACGGGGAGAACATGCAAACTCCACACAGAAAGGCCCTCGTCGGCCACGGGGCTCGAACCCAGGACCTTCTTGCTGTGAGGCGACAGCACTAACCACTACACCACCGTGCCGCCAGAGGGGAAACTTGGGTCCAAAAATCACAATATGCTTGTGACGGAAAATCGCCTGTGTACGCCAGGCTTTAGTTAGTCATTCTGTTAATAATTGTTTTCTTACCTTCACAGTTGTGTATACATGACACAACGTATACGTTAAATCCTTGTCTAATTTGCTGGTTAGAGCTTTAGTCATCCTGCAAATCTAACGAACATCTGTGATGTTCAACTTTGGAACCTCTTGTGGACAGTGGGTGTAGATTGTTGTCACTGTTGAACCGGAATGTGTCGAGTAGTAATCAAATATATGATGCACTGAGAGGCTCCTGTTGACATTATGGATTCTCTGAGGTGACTGGCATAGTACTATTTTTTGAGGGGCGCAACCAGTCACCAAAGAGAATCCATAATTACCGGTGCCTCTCAGTGTATGGTACAGTGGTGCTTGAAAGTTTGTGAACTCTTTAGAATTTTCTATATTTCTGCATAAATATGACCTAAAGCATCATCAGATTTTCACACAAGTCCTTAAAGTAAATAAAGAGAACCCAGTTAAACAAATGAGACAAATATATTATTATACTGGGTCATTTATTTATTGAGGAAAATGATCCAATGTTACATATCTGTGAGTGGCAAAAGTATGTGAACCTCTAGGATTAGCAGTTAATTTGAAGGTGAAATTAGAGTCAGGTGTTTTCAATCAATGGGATGACAATCAGGTGTGAGTGGGCACCCTGTTTTATTTAAAGAACAGGGATCTATCACAGTCTGATCTTCACAACACATGTTTGTGGAAGTGCATCATGGCATGAACAAAGGAGATTTCTGAGGACCTCAGAAAAAGCGTTGTTGATGCTCATCAGGCTGGAAAAGGTTACAAAACCATCTCTAAAGAGTTTGGACTCCACCAATCCACAGTCAGACAGATTGTGTACAAATGGAGGACATTCAAGACCATTGTTACCCTCCCCAGGAGTGGTCGACCAACAAAGATCACTCCAAGAGCAAGGCGTGTAATAGTCGGCGAGGTCACAAAGGACCCCAGGGTAACTTCTAAGCAACTGAAGGCCTCTCTCACATTGGCTAATGTTAATGTTCATGAGTCCACCATCAGGAGAACACTGAACAACAATGGTGTGCATAGAAGGGTTGCAAGGAGAAAGCCACTGCTCTCCAAAAAGAACATTGCTGCTCGTTTGCAGTTTGCTAAAGATCATGTGGACAAGCCAGAAGGCTATTGAGGTATTTCACCCACGTGACCAAGTCACGTGACGCAGCCATTTTGGACGGCACGCTTAAGTCCTTCAGTGCAAGGCGGTATGAGATGGTGGAGACCTTTGCACATTTTAACAAGAAAGTAAGCTGTGATTCGTGTTAAATTCGATCTGTCTTTTATCACAAACACTGTACCCAGCCTTGGTATGGACCCCTGTTTATTTATTTCTGTGTCCCGTTTCTTTCTAGCCTCTGTTATTGCGTTTTATGTCTGATGTCTGCTACATGCAACCCTAGACAAATTAACACTGCCTTGTTTCACTGCTTAGATGGGTTAACAAACACTGACCCATTTACTTTTTGCTATATATTTTATCAAAATTGCGTTAACTGATAAACTAACCTGAAATGAAATGATCACTGCAAAGTTTGGAGTACTCTGTTGGCTCCCAATCCTTTCTCTTTACAGCTGCAATCCATTTGGCCCTCTTGTCTGGGTCAGTAGGAAACTGGTAGTGATGTGTCGGTCGCGAATGATCCGGTTCAAAGAGCCGGCTCTTTGAGGTGAACGACGGGAGCCGGCTCTTCGGTGGGAGCCGAGTTGGGGAGCCGAATTAGATTTTTGTCTTTAGGTGCCTCAGAGAGAGAGACTTTCACAAAAAAAGTTGCTGTCCGATTGCGTCTTTGTGTTGTCTATTACCATTCAAAGGAAAAAAAGTAGCATGGTGTACGCCTACTTTTTTTGGTTGGGGGGGTTGATGTCATTCACAGCTGCGAAAATATGAAAATTGGTGTAATGCTTAAAGCTGTGGAGCGCAGGGGAGAGGAGTCTGTGAGGCACCTGAGGAGGGGAAAATCAGCTGTGTATTTTATATTGGTAATATAACACAGTTTTGCATTATGTTTGTGAGAAAATAATTTATTAATTGGTAAGTTTTATTTCTATAGCTAGAACATTGTTACACTGCTATACTTTACAAAGCCTTACAATGGCTACAAAAACTAAAAAATAAAATGGAAAACATCCTATTGATAAAATATAAATAATAATGTAATTAATTAACTAGTTAATTGCAGCAATTAAATAAAAAATAAAATCTCAGGAGCCGTTTGGGAGCCGAAAGAGCCGGCTCCTTATAGTAAGAAGAGCCAAAAGAGCCGGCTCCCGAAAAAGAGCCGAAATTCCCATCACTAGAAACCGGTAAAAGGAGCGTCCTGCACGCTGTCCCTGTCTGTTGTGGCAGCCCACAGCACAACAAGCAAACACCATGGTTATTTATAGAGTGCTTACTGACAAATTAATCTATTCTAGGTGTCTGTAACACATTTTTTTTCAAGCTGGTTCTCCCTCTCTGTCTGCAGCGTTAGTATGTAGCTTGACGTTCAAAATGGTGGACACCGGGGCGTCACGTGACCCTGTGACGTCAGGTGAAATACCTCAATTGGAAAAAGGTTTTGTGGGCGGATGAGACCAAAATAGAACTTTTTGGTTTAAATGGGAAGCGTTATGTTTGGAGAAAGAAAAACACTGCATTCCAGCATAAGAACCTTATCCCATCTGTGAAACATGGTGGTGGTAGTATCATGGTTTGGGCCTGTTTTGCTGCATCTGGACCAGGACGGCTTGCCATCATTGATGAAACAATGAATTCTGAATTATACCAGTGAATTCTAAAGGAAAATGTCAGGACATCTGTCCATGAACTGAATCTCAAGAGAAGGTGGGTCATGCAGCAAGACAACGACCCTAAGCACACAAGTCGTTCTACCAAAGAATGGTTAAAGAAGAATAAAGTTAATGTTTCGGAATGGCCAAGTCAAAGTCCTGACCTTAATCCAATGGAAATGTTGTGGAAGGACCTGAAGCGAGCAGTTCATGTGAGGAAACCCACCAACATCCCAGAGTTGAAGCTGTTCTGTACGGAGGAATGGGCTAAAATTCCTCCAAGCCGATGTGCAGGACTGATCAACAGTTACTGGAAACATTTAGTTGCAGTTATTGCTGCACAAGGGGGTCACACCAGATACTGAAAGCAAAGGTTCACATACTTTTGCCACTCACAGATATGTGATATTGGATCATTTCTCTCAATAAATAAATGACCATGTAGAATATTTTTGTCTCATTTGTGTAACTGGGTTCTCTTTATCTACTTTTAGGACTTGTGTGAAAATCTGATAATGTTTTAGGTCATATTTATGCAGAAATATAGAAAATTCTAAAGGGTTCACAAACTTTCAAGCACCACTGTATATTTGTTTTGGTTTTTTCTATCCACATTCACTGGATATGAGCAATCACACGCTCCGATTGGCCACTCTACTACTAGGATACCAGCTCATATACCGTGAGTAGAGAAAAACCAAATGGCGGCGCGTGTTGCTGAACCAACAGAGGACGAAATAAAAACTCTACTTGAAAACAAAGCCCCCAAAATACAAAAAAAGCAACAAAATATGGAAAGAAAGTATTTAATGGTAAGAATGTATCTTTTTTATTTTTCAAGAATTATTATAGCATTTTTCACAAATTGCTACTGTCATTTCGCTGCTTTGTTTACATTCTAAGCAGACATGATTTTGTCAGACGTTTTGTATGAAGTTTTTATTTGCAAAAAATAATAAAAATGCTCGGTTTCTCAAAATCCAGTGAATGTGGACATAATAAAACAGTTATTCCACTCAATCCCATTGTACATGGCTTGTAGCCAAGTTGGTGCTACACGCCTTGTTGACTATCAGCTCATGTACGACTCGATTTCATGGAATAACTGTTAAATATCCCTCATCAAAAAATTCCAAATTAAAAGTGTTAAGATTGAATCTCGGTATAAACTCACTGGAGGCAGCCATGTTTGTTGCTTACTTCGGAGCAACCTTCGATCTGTGCATGTGCAATTTACTATGCTTTCGCCTGCCTTGCTTGGCATGATCATGATACGTAGATTTACACACAGAGAAATGCTCGCAGAGCCACAGGTGTGACTCGAGTTGGCAGTATAGCTTGAAATTGTGACATCAGTTCATGGTATATCCAGGATATACCATGACTGACTCACACCATATCCATTTTTTTTTTTTTTTAATTTTTGACGTCAGGAGATAGATTACTAAATCAACGCTGGAACTATTTTATGTCACGTGAGCCATCCTTGGCCAATCCCTGCATGGGAATTTTTTGATGAGGGATATAATAATAAATAGAACGCAAAAGTGATTGTGCAACCAGTGAATAAAAGGACACAAAACAGATATACAACAACAGTAGGTTATTATTTATTATATCATCATATCCTTGTTATTGCACACACTGCACCATGGGTACTGTTCTATTGCTTTGTGTTTGACCAGAGTTCAAAAATTCAACACAGGTTTCTTTAATAATACCTCACACTGGATATAAACTGGTAGCATACAGATAGCCAGAGGAAGATAAACATCCCTCTGCAAGAGTGTTGTATCAAATCCACACCCGGCACAAATCAGATCCAAATCCAAGTCACAATAAGAAAAGCATTATTTGTGATAAACCTTTGAAATCAGCCATAAATGAAAGTTCCTGCTCATTTTGATGTAGAATATGTCGACTTTGCTAGCAACGTGACATGCAGGAGGAATCAGGGAGTTGTGGATTTTGGGAACGTGAGGTGCAAACCTCACTGTAGATAGGCCTCAGACTGCTGAGGCTTGTGAGCACTGAAAAAAAAAAAGCCGCTTTCTATAATCCTGTACTTTTTCCTTACACACACAGTCCACTGTATTTTCATTTCAAGCACCAACATTCTATTTTTGCTTTACATGTCTCTCTTGCTTTGTCGACACTTCCCAGTTCTCACTGGCATCTAGAGAAGATTTTACAATACAGAGTAACAGTAAAATGGACGACAGAGCTTGTAAGGTGAATTCATTCACGTGTGTTCTTCTATAATATATGCAGCTAAGACAAGACTTGTTGAGTATTCTCTGAAAAGTACATTTGTGTGCATGTATTTATTATCTTACTGGAAGACAAGTCCATATTGTTGATCTGGCAAATAACCTTTGCCACCCCCCCATAAATACTGCATTTATTTTCACCAGAAACTATTTGTAGCCAGGTGAAAATACAAACGTATACTATTTACACCATTGCTTTTGGCCAGTTTACACACATGCATTAGTTCACCATATAGCCACCAGTCTGGGAGTGTAAGGGCTAACACTTGCTAGCAAAGTTAGGCTCAAGTTTACCCAATAATAAGACTAACGTCAGCTAGGTTTCTTAGGTTTAAATGACATGATTACACACACACACACACACACACACACACACACACACACACACACACAGATCAGCCATCTCATTATGACCAGTGATGGGTAAAGTGAATAACATTGATAATCTCATTACAGTGGCACCTCTCAAGGAGTAGGATATATTAGGCAGCAAGAGAACAGACAGTTCTCAAAGTTGATGTGTTGGAAGCAGGAAAAATGGGCAAGTGTAAGGATTTGAGTGACTTTCACAAGGGCCAAATTGTGATGGCGAGATGACTGGGTCTGAGCATCTCCAAAATGGCGCATCTTGTGGCGTGTTCCCAGTATGCAGTGGTTAGTGCCGACCAAAAGTGGTCCAAGGAAGGACAACCAGTGAACTGGTGACAGGGTCATGGGTGTTGAAGGCTCACTGATTTGCACTGGGGAACAAAAGCTAGCCCATATGGTCCAATCCCACAGAAGAGCTACTGTAGCACAAACTGCTGAAAAAGTTGATATGGACACCTTTCTGTTTTAGCCAGCATTAACTTTTTCAGCAGTTTGTGCTACAGTAGCTCTTCTATGGGATTGGACCATATGGGCTAGCTTTCGTTCCCCATGTGAATCAATGAGCTTTCGACACCCATGACCCTGTCTCCGGTTCACTGGTTATCCTTCCTTGGACCACTTTTGGTCGGCACTAACCACTGCATACCGGGAACACACCACAAGATGCACCATTTTGGAGATGTTCAGACCCAGTCATCTCGCCATCACAATTTGGCCCTTGTCAAAGTCACTCAAATCCTTACACTTGCCCATTTTTCCTGCTTCCAACACATCAATTTCAAGAACTGACTGTTCTCTTGCTGCCTAATATATCCCAACCCCTTGACCTTAACAAGTATATGTAATGAGATAATCAATGTTATTCACTTCACACCTGTCAGTGGTTTTAATGTTTTGGTGTGTGTGTGTGTGTGTGTGTATATATATGACATTTATTCACAAAGTAGTTGCCTAATTTAAACCATGGTAACCCTGACCAGGCAGTTACTAATGATTAACAAATGAATGTCATCTCCAATGCACACCTGTAGTCTCGATTTGATTCAGTTACATCCCAATTTGTTACGTATACACACTTTTTTGTCCTTTAAGGGTGCAAATAGTTATATGTACCTGGATGCAAATAGATTCTTTTACTTTAACATTCCCTACCATTACATTATTTGTGCTTTTTGTCACAGCAGTAAATCCTGAACACATCATTTCTACATCAGTGTTGCGTCTGTTTGCTCCAAGTCATTACATTCCACTTTTAAAACTGTAAAACTTAAAATGTACTTTGACTTGACATTTGAGTAAATCATCACTCGAGGTGACTGCATGCCCAAGTAAGATTAAACACGAACTCAAATCCAATGATATAATTGCACATTTTAACCGTTCACATAAAATGTATCCCCTTCCTTCAAAATGTAGAAATGTATAAAACACTCAGATGTTTTTTAAAAAAAAAAAAATTACATGTAAAAAAGTGCCTCAGCAACCCCTAAAGGTCTAGAGGAAGCTTTTGTATCAAACTACTTAACACATGATAAGGCACAAATAGCCATTAAACACTGGGTCACCGTTTACACTCAGTCCTGTCTCACCAAGCACTTTATGCATTGCAGAAATGGTTTAACAATCAGAAGCACTTTGTGCATGCTTTGTGAGAAGCAGTTTATGAAAAGCACTAGCAGATGATGTGAAAGTTTACTAAAAAGACTGTGAGACTTCCATCCTCTGGTCAGTCATTCGTTACACTCCCAACATCAACTTTACTCCTATAATACTATCCACTTGTGTGGTTAAAACCATCAGTAAGATTATTTACAAAATATACAACATAGAAATACATACAGAATAGATTGTTACAGTGAGGCCTACAAAAGAAAATGACCAAGTTTGTCTAGTATTGCAGGCATAGCCACTCAACACTTTCCCTTCAGTAATAACTTCATCATAGTTCAATGGTGAAACATTTTATCCTTGTTTTTACAACAAAAATAATAAAGCTATCAAAAAAACCCCAAGAAAACAAAAGGTCTCCAAAATCACCCTAGAAATGTTTTACAGGTTTTTGTTTTGCTCCTCTGTTTCTCTACAACAATTTCAGTTAATATGTACAAGCCCTAGAAAATAATTTAATCATCATAGTAATAGTAATACACACTTTCTACACACTGTGGACAGGAGGAGTTCTTGGATGGAGCACAATGTGTGCTGATTGGCTAACAGTCGCTAAAGAGCAATACGTTGACGAGGGGTCACAGAGAAGAAGTGGTGGAGTCGACGATTTCTCTGCCATTACACACCATTGGGACACAGTGACCACTCACAGATGCTGCAGAGAGAGTGAGAGAGAGAGAGAGAGAGAGAGAGAGAGAGAGAGAGACGGTGATAATGATAGTCAGAGAAAAACAGAATCAAATGGACAGAGAAACAGATAGATAGATCATCCATCCATCCACACTGCCTATCTCTCTGGGTCATGGGGGACGCTAGAACCAATCCAAGCTAACTTTGAGTGAGAGGTGGGGTACACCCTGGGCAGGTTGCCAGTCTATCACAGGGCTAACAAGGAGATGAACAACAATTAACACTCACATTCACACCTATGGGGCGGCACGGTGGTGTAGTGGTTAGTGCTGTCACCTCACAGCAAGAAGGTCCAGGTTCGAGCCCCGTGGCCGGCGAGGGCCTTTCTGTGCGGAGTTTGCATGTTGTCCGCGTGGGTTTCCTCTGGGTGCTCTGGTTTCCCCCACAGTCCAAAGACATGCAGGTTAGGTTCACTGGCGACTCTAAATTGACCGTAGGTGTGAATGTGAATGGTTGTCTGTGTCTATGTGCCAGCCCTGTGATGACCTGGTGACTTGTCCAGGGTGTACCCCGCCTCTCGCCCGTAGTCAGTGGGGATAGGCTCCAGCTTGCCTGCGACCCTGTGGAACAGGATAAAGCAGCTACAGATAATGAGATGAGATGAGATTCACATCTATGGGCAATTTAGAGTAGCCAGTTAAAGGGCATACCGGGTATTCTGGACCAATTTCATTTTTTTTTTTATATTTAAGAATGTCCCTTTACACACTCATCCAGAAGGGTAATTTTGCACAAGGCCATCTGTCTACAGCAGAAAAAAATAAAATAACAAAACGCATCTGGAAAAATCCCAAGGGAGTCTGGAGCCAGAATCGTGACGTCACCTGCGGAAGCGCCAACAGGCTGCGCGAGCTTTGCAGGGTTTCAGTGCACAGCCTGTGTAGCCCAAGCGCTCCCATTTCTCTCTCATTGTCTGGTCTTTTGGAAAACGATGAGTACTAATCCCATCAAGATTGGTGTTGCTACACCCTCCTACGATACATCTGTTAACCATTTTAATAATTACGCGATAACGTTGAAGAAATTTGCAGAAAACCACCAGGTCATTTTCTCATAAACAAACCAGCGCTGATGTAGGATTCAGAGGGAGGCGTCCCGCAGATGACGTCACGAAAATCAATGTTTCCCAGGAAATTCAAATACAAAGGTTTTTCAGAGGCGGACCAATTCGCCTCAAATGGCTTGATTTCAACTGAATTTTTCTGGTATTGCGCAAGGTAAAAAAAATTGCATAGAATGCAGAATGTTACAGATATTTGACCAAAGTTTAATATAAAATAGGAGAATTGCATTGATCTTGCTCCCGAATTTACCCGTGATATGCACTTTAACCTAATCTTTGTCTTTGGACTGTGAGAGAAAACCAGAGCACCTGGAGGAAACCCACACAGGCACATGGAGAACATGTAAACTCCACACACAAAAGCCCCCCATTAACCAGCAGGTTCGAACCCAGAACCTTCTTGAGGCAACAGTGCTAACCACTGCACCCCTGTGCCACTCACAGGTAGATCAAATAAGAACAAATAAAACAATATTAGATTAGCTAACTGCAGATTAAAAAGCAAAAAAAAAAAGACTTTAACTTTTCCTCCACTGCTCATCCATCTCACCTTCTCTCACTCCTCCAGAATAAATAGTCTCTCCTTTTCTTAGTTTGTCACATTATTTATGAGAAATAAAGTATAAATAAAGATGAAACTGTTTACATGATTTGTCTTTTTTGCCTATGAATTAAACATTAGAGCCAAGAACCAAGGCACTAGGCTCTGCTTGGGCCTGTTCATGTGCAGCAGCGGGAATTACTGTTCTCAGCTCCAGGATATAAACGTCTTCATCAGGTGACAATACTGATACACAAATTATGCCTCACGTAGAGAAACCAATAATTAACAATCACAGCAAGCTGCTTATTTCACCAGCGGAAGCAGAATCTGTTCAGCCTTTTGTCATACCTGTTATTGTTTCTTGAAATGAATCTCACAATTCTCACTACAAATAATCCAAGATGAAGTGTTGCTTGTGAATTGGGGAACACTTTAGAGAGGCATTCACAACACTTACATATTCTATGCCTTCCTAACGAACCTACTGTATATAAATGTTTATGGTTTTAGAACGTTTATTACAACAGGCATCTGTCATTAAGGCTGCCTCAGTTCCTTTGAGTTGAGTTGCCAGATGTCATGGATGTTATGAGATTGTGGCAGTATAGTTTCCAGACTAACAGGTGCCTTAAAGTAGCACCAAGATCTGAACTACGCTCAAATAACAAACAGTTACTCGCACCTCCTGCGCTAAGGACGAAGAAGACTATAGGAGATAGGGCTTTTGCTGCGGCTGCGCCAGTTTCGTGGAATTCATTACCCAGCCAGCTTAGAGCTCATATTAGTTTATCATAGTTTAGTTTATCATTTTAAATCTGCTTTGAAGACACATTTATTTAGGTTAGCTTACGATTTATGGCATTATTGTTTGTTATTACCTTTAAATAATTATTTTAGGATTGTCTATACATTATATAGAACTAGCAGGTAACCCAGCCAGGTTATATATATATATATCTGCTTTAAGTATGTGTGTATATCTATACAGTGCTGAGCATAAATGAGTACACCCCCTTTGAAAAGTAACATTTTGAACAATATCTCAATGAACACAAACAATTTCCAAAATGTTGACAAGACAAAGTTTAATATAACATCTGTTTAACTTATAACGGGAAAGTAAGGTTAATAATATAACTTAGATTACACATTTTTCAATTTTACTCAAATTAGGGTGGTGCAAAAATGAGTACACCCCACAACAAAAACTACTACATCTAGTACTTTGTATGGCCTCCATGATTTTTAATGACAGCACCAAGTCTTCTAGGCATGGAATGAACAAGTTGGCAACATTTTGCAACATCAATCTTTTTCCATTCTTCAACAATGACCTCTTTTAGTGACTGGATGCTGGATGGAGAGTGATGCTCAACTTGTCTCTTCAGAATTCCCCAAAGAAAATTATTTCTTTACACCACAAAGGTGAAGGCTACAAGAAGATCAGCAAAGCTTATCAGTCAGAATACTGTAGCAAAAGTGGTACAAAAATTTAAGAAAGATGGAATTGCAACCATCTCACAGAGACGTCCAGGTCGTCCACGGAAGTTAACACCTCGACAGGAGCGTCGTCTGATGAGAAGGGTTGAAGAAAATCGGCATGCAAGTTCACTGCAGTTATCTAAAGAAGTAGAAAGCCAAACTGGGGTGACTATTTCCCGTGACACAATCCGGCGTACACTGCAGAGGAATGGCATGCATGGATGCCGTCCACGAAAGAAGCCTCTCCTAAACCCCAGGCACAAAAAAGCCTGCTTAGAGTTTGCCAGGGCCCATGCTGACAAAGATGAAGACTACTGGGACTCTATACTCTGGAGTGATGAGACCAAGATAAATGTTTTTGGAACTGATGGCTTCAAAACTGTATGGCGTCACAAAGGTGAGGAATGGAAAGAAAAATGCATGGTGCCTACAGTGAAACATGGTGGTGGCAGTGTCCTTATGCGGGGCTGCATGAGTGCTGCTGGTGTCGGGGAGCTGCATTTCATTGATGGCATCATGAATTCACAGATGTATTACTCTATACTGAAAGAGAAGATGCTACCATCACTCCATGCCCTTGGTCGTCGTGCACTTTTCCAACATGACTAAACACACATCTAAGGCCACTGTCGGATTTCTGAAGAAGAACAGGGTGAAAGTGATTCAGTGGCCAAGTACGTCTCCTGATCTGAACCCAGTCGAACACCTATGGGGAATTCTGAAGAGACAAGTTGAGCATCACTCTCCATCCAGCATCCAGTCACTAAAAGAGGTCATTGTTGAAGAATGGAAAAAGATTGATATTGCAAAATGTCGCCAACTTGTTCATTCCATGCCTAGAAGACTTGGTGCTGTCATTAAAAATCATGGAGGCCATACAAAGCACTAGATGTAGTAGTTTTTGTTGTGGGGTGTACTCATTTTTGCACCACCCTAATTTGAGTAAAACTGAAAAATGTGTAATCTAAGTTATATTATTAACTGTACTTTCCCGTTATAAGTTAAACAGATGTTATATAAAACTTTGTCTTGTCAACATTTTGGAAATTGTGTGTTTATTGAGATATTGTTCAAAATGTTACTTTTCAAAGGGGGTGGACTCATTTACGCTCAGCACTGTATATATGTGTGTAACCCTAGGTTTTTGTTACAATATAATGCGTTTAGTGTTAACATATACAGCGCATTAGATCATATTTGTATGAATTTTGCACTCAATAAGTATTAAAGTTAAGTACATTTATGGGTCAGAAAAGATTATACATGGCTGTGATTACAGTGTCGTGGCATTGTAATGATTAACAATATGATTAAGAAAAGGGCCAGAACTATGTTGGACATCACATTAAGAAAGGGAAATAAATTTTTTTTTAAAAACCTGAGACTATTTATTTTGTGATACACATGTATTCATAAACTTTTGCATTAAACTGTAATACTGTGTTCATATTATAGTTTCAGTTGGCCAAGGCAAAATTTCAGATCTTGCATTCTCATTTGAAACTATTTGGCTGACACCTGGCAAGGAAACTAATCAGTTTTCAAGCTACCCAGATGAAAAATTAAGGTGATGTTTGAGGAGTCCATTAAACCACTCATTTGCAATTTGTACAACCTCCTGAGGAAGTAAACTTGCTGAAATAGCTCTTGTATTATATTGGTTCATATACAATGTGCAATGTAATCAGAAAAAAAAAATCAAATGTGAAAAATGATGATCTGGGATATTTCTTTAGGCAAACTGTGACAGACTGTGTTCTCTTACTGCAACAGAAGTCTTTGATGGCTCCTCACCGTGTGACGCGTAGGTAGCAGGTGGACCACTGACACTGAAGCGGTTCAGGTTGAGCCGGTGACTGGTAACGTTCTTCTGTGGTTGGAACATGATGATGTGGACTTTAGGAGCAAACATGCAGCCCAGTACCACAAAACCACTGAGACTCACCGATATACACATTGTGGTGGTCTGAACCTGTGGAGAGACAGTGACCGTTCACTAAATACTTCCAACACCTTCACAGGTACAATCATGCTGATAATCAAATGCTGTTAGCTTGAAGTGGAATAGGGGGAGCTGAACTGAACAGTGAGAGTGATTGAGTGAACATGGGGGATAATTACAATGGTAGTTAGCACTGTGGCTGCATAAATAGTGTTTGATTAGATGTTATTTGGACATCTTCCAGTAATTTTCTTCCCTGAAGGTTTAGATTTTCCCTTCTACTGCCTCCCTGCCAATCTTTCCTGGATTACAGGCATGACTGATGAAGAATAGATAAGAAATGAGGACACTGAAATGCAACAAAGGATTTCCCCTTCAATGATGACCTCAAAGAAAACCCTATTAGCAAGCTAAGAACCCCTTATCATTCAAATGACCCTTAAGGAACCCTATTTTCTATGATTGTGAAGGAACCTTGGTATGTAGAGGTACCCGGTTTTCTAGGAGTGTAGAAGGTTTCCCCTTGAAATATGGTCTCAAGTAGAACCATGTTAGAAATTTAAGGTGGTTGACAAAGTACGGACAAGTCACGGACTACGGATTCATGGAAATATAAAAAAGGATACAAAATACAGAGTGGTTACAGATTTTAACATGGATGCATCACAGATGTTAGCAATTTACAGATTGGTCATGGATGTTTCAGTATATTACAGATTGGTTACGGATTTCATACGGATGATGTATTAGGGATGGTTAATTTTACGAATGTTGCTATGAGTCTACGGAATAATGACACGGACGCTATAAAGATTATCTCCATGTTGATATCATCTGCCGATGGTAGCCACATTATAGCAGTAGAAGCGCCAGCTAAAGTCGAGCCAATACTAACTAATCAGCAGATGAGTCTTTCGATAAGAGATGTGGAACATCAAATAATATACACAGAACACAACTCTGAAATGCCATTTTTGCCAAAAGGGGATGAAGTTTACTTATTTCACCTGAAGACTGCATTCATATGTTTACTTTATTAATTTACTATTTACTTTCAACTATTTGTATTTCATGTAAAATATCGCATATCCATGAACAAAAGCTCCATGCTTTGTATTATGTTTTTTATTTTCTGTGAATTCAAGTGAGATAAAGCTACGTAATTTACTTATGAAATAAAACTTTACTGCACATGTAGGATACCAAAATATGGATTTATGTTTAATCGTACAAAATGCAGGAAATGGTTCCATCCGTGATGCCAGAATTGTAAACTCAGTAATAAATAAATAAATAAATAAATAAATCTGGAATAATTAAATGTTTGGACTGCCGAAGTTCATTATAAAAATATTTTACCTGCATTTGTATGTTTACTTTATTAATTTACGATTTAATTTGAACTATTTATGTTTCACGGAAAATATCATGCATCCGTGAATAAACGATCCGTGCTTTGTACTATATATTTTTTTATTTTCCGTGAATCTATGTTCCGTGACTTGTCTGTATTTTGTAAACAGGTGAAATTTAAGAACCTTTACCATCTCCAAAGAACCACTGAGGAATCCTATATTCAAAGAGTTTGGAGTAACCCTGTTTTCAAAAAACAGAGAGGTTTTGTCCTTCTAATATCATGCCAAGTAGACCCCTTTTAGAAATCTAAGAACCCTTAACCATCTAAAGAACTGGTGAAGAATCCTATTTTCTAAGGTTGTAAAGAATCCTTTTATCTAAGAGTACGAAGGAAATCTGTTTTCTCAGATTGTGGATGCTTCCACATAAAGGTAAAACAGGGTCCTACTTGAAACCACCTTTTAATGGGAACCCAGAGTTTCTCCACGCTCTAATAAAACAGGGTTCCTCAACAGGTCTTTGGATGATTAAGAGTTTGTAGCTTTGTAAAGCGATTAACCAGGAAATTTTGAAATTACGGGGTTTTGAAATGTCATTATTATACATTAATACAAGATGTTCTAGATGAAAAAAATTAAGCAGACTTTAGCTTAAAAAACATGTTAAAGTTGTAACATCAGTCCGTTGGGCCATTCCTTCAGGTGGCCATACTGGATTAGTCAGATACATGGATGTATTAGGAGACGGAAACGGTGGTGGTGCTGCGTGACGCAGGATTCCGCACGTCTTCCTCATTCCGTCCTGCATCCAAGATGTTTGGCCGAGTGGCTTCATCAATCAAAGCAAGAAAACTTTACTCCCGGAAAAAGCAGCAAATTGTGCAGTGAACATTTTACAGAAGATTGTTTTGTGGAGGACTTGGATGAAAAAAATCAGTGGGAAGAAGCAAGACACGAGACAGAAACGACAACTAAAGCCAGACGTGATCCCGACTTTGTTTCACCACAAAACACCGACAGCACGACAGCATACCGTGTCATGCATCAAACGGATGGAAGATAAGCAGGTAAATATATTTTTTTAAATAAACAGGCAATAAACTAGCCACTACTTTATTTTGATTCCTTTTATAATACTGCATTGCCATAATTTTTGTAGAGAAATGCAAACAAATTGACCGAGAAGTCACACTAGACTATATTATTATACTATAGTCTAGTATAGCATGCACTTATACACCTCCGCTGTACTCGTGGAAAATGACATCATGCACGATGGATTTATGGCGGCCTCCCTGACAAAAAATAGTCCCATCTATTTTCATCACTTTAGTGGTTATTTTGTTAAGAACAAATTCAACATGCAGCTTTTTTTTAAATAAAGGACAGACATAAATATTGACTTTTAGCTCAATTTGCGAGATATTTTCTTTAACAGGGTTTTACTTGAGATCATCTTTATAGGAAGAAACCTCCTTTGTAAGAGTGTGGATGCTTTCATATTGAAGGGAATAAAGGTGTGGTATGTGTTTCAGTTTATATTTAGTTTGAGTACCCTACTGAACACATGGCATAATAGCAAGAGCAAGACACTATACGTGTCTTTGCCCTTTGTCTCAGCTCTTGATAGTGGAATTGGTATTCCTTCACTTGCCTTGTTCCTCTCTGTCTTGTCTTTTTCTCAGCCTGGTCATACCTCTCCAGTTTCACAATGGTTCTACAGGCGTCAGCACTCTGTGTTACAACTCTGTGTCTCAGAGGACTAGACCCTCTTACAGAAATGCTCTTTCCCCCACTTCATTGACTGCAGCCTTGAAAGACCTACAGAACAGTCTGAGCAGACTGAGAAACATCCTGCTCACATCAGCAGGTCATGTGTCTATACAGCAATGCGGAGTTAGAGAGCGTGACTTCTGACTGTGTATGCAATCCATATGATACACGACTAATTATCTGGGAAATGCTGATGAGCTTCATTGCTTGCAATCAACTAATATTCGTTATGAAGTGCTGACTGATTCTGTGCTATGTTTATTGGGGATTTATATATCTCTCTACATTTATTCAGCTAATTCCTTCCATGCATCCTTTGGACATCCTGTGATGTTATGTTATTGTTTATTGACATTGTTGACCTATGCTTTGGAAGTACAGTTCATTCATTCATTCATTCATCTACAGTAACTTGTTAGTTGTGGTGGAGCCTATCCCAGGAACTCTGAGCATGAATGGGATACACCCTAGATGGTATGGCAGTCCATCACAGGGCAATTGGCAATCCAATTTTCTGACAATTTCAATAGCTCCATTTCATTTTTTTAAACTCACTGCAACTCAGTAATATTTAAATCAATTCAGTTCATCCCTTTTCAGTCTACAGTTAGCACATACCCTGTAGTCACTAGACGTGACATAGAAGATGGGCAGGAAGGCAAGCCAGATGATACAAGTGGTATACATGGTGAAGCCGATGAACTTGGCCTCATTGAAGTTCTCAGGGCACTTCCGAGTCTTGAAGGCGTAGACAGTGCAGAGCACCACCAGAACAACATCGTAGCTAAGTGACAATAGCATGCTGGAATCCCGTACATTGCATTTCAGAATGACTGTCTGACGCTTCTCAGGCAGGGTGAAGCGCCGAGTACCAGGCACCTCCAGCAGCAGCCACATGGACACAAGCAGAAGCTGGACAGAGATGAGTGCCAGGCAGATGAAGACCTGTGAGCTAGGGCTGATAAATCGTGGCCGCTGTACACCACCATCTTTCACACCATTGAAGATGCGGGCGATGCGGTTGGTCTTCGTCAGCAATGCCGAGTAGCAGACTGCAAATGAGGTTCCAAGGCCAAGACGCCGCAAAGCACACACGGCTGGTGAGGGCTTGGCGATGAAGACAAAAGTCATGGAGTAGGACATGAGGACTCCGAGAAGGAGGATGTAGCATAGCTCCCGGCCAGAGGCCTTGACCAGTGGTGTTTCGTTATGGCGGATAAAAACAGCGAAGACCAGTAAAGTACAAATAAAGCCCACACAAGCAATAGACACAGGCCCAATAGCCCAGGCATCCTCCCACATGATGTAGTCCTCAGGCAAGTCATAGCAACCACTCAGGTCTGCCCGAGGCCACTGGCCCAGAGCACAGGGTGCGCAAGTGAATTCATCTGGCAGATATTCATAGGGCTCGCAAGGGGTGCAGATCCAGCAACAGTACTCGCCTGCTTGCATCTTCTTCATCTCATTTGGAGCACATGGGTCACTGCATTGAGAGGTGGGAACACCTGTTCCACGTGGCCAGCCAACCAGGTACTCATTAAGAGACAGCGTTTCTGCCCATTCACCAACATGGATGTAGCCAAACCGGTCGTTACCTGGAATTCGCTGATAGTTGAAGATATTGTATCGGCCCATGCCATCTCCATATTGATCAAACTTTACCATGTTTTCTGAGCCAGGAGGGGAGAATGGAGCTACACAGAGAGAGAGAGAGAGAGAGAGAGAGAGAGAGAGAGAAATTGAGCAACAGGAAGAATAATAGAATGGAAACATTAGGACATAGAACTAAATTGGATACCAACCATAAATGTAACTACAAGACTGTTAAAGAAAGAGAAAAGACTGTTAGTTTAGAGTTTCTATTTTGTATGCTTCTTTATTCACAAACAAAAAGAATCACCACAATAAGCAAAATGTGTACTTCTGTGTCCAATACTGACTTCAATTATAATCAGTAAGCGTTACAACATGGCTGCAGGCATCTAAAGCAATTAAACAGTAGGCTGCTAAAACCATAGGGGAGCATAAAGAACCCCCATGGTTACACATTCTAAACAAAATGCCAGTATACTGAAATAGAACTTACTATAAACAGCACCATCAGCCTGTGAGAGCAAAGGCATTCATGGTATAAAGGGTTTGCGATAGACTTTACAAGTTCTTTCACTGGGTTTGACTTTATATGCCATTTGGCTTACATGGTTTATGAATTCTCTCCTGGTCTTGACACCCACACAATGCCACACACAAAGGTAAGAAGTAACATTTTTTTAATAGTTATAGTATAATAGAAGTACAAACAACATAAAACCCAATTACACAAACTAAGTAGGATGCTAGAACATTGACTAGGATGATCAGTGAACATATCCAGGTTTGCTAACATTAGCCAGATGTTGTACAGCACAGGAACTCCGCCCAAATCTGCACCCCTACTTTGTAGTCAAGTCCAAAAAGATATTTAACAATTATTCCACGAAATCGAGTCGTACATGAGGGTCATTCTACAGAAACGTCCACTTTTCTGTCCCTAGACTTAACAGGGCAGTTGCTTTAAAAAAAAAAAATGTAAATTTAGGGATTTGTTTATATTTTAAGACAAAACAATATGATATTTGAACAATTATAACTTTTTGAACCACTAATGAGTCATTATTTCTTTTTAATCATTTTAGTGTTTTCCCAAGTATGCCCAAAAATGCCCGTCCCCATTGTCATGCTGTGAAATTAAGGGCTTTATTTTTTAATGAAAAACATATACTTTATTAGCTCAACTGCAGTTATGTGTCCATACACGTCTAATGTATCACACAAATTATGAAAAAACACAATATTGCAATTAAATATTATAAAATGTTATAAAATGCATCATAAATGTGCACATCCCCTGGATTCACGTCACTGGTGTTACTGTATGACAAAAGACTATTATTTTGACATACAATGACATGGTGAAGACATCACACGAAGTCTTTTCACTTCCTTTCTGAAGATCAATGAAGACAGACACATGGTAAGGTCAATGCCATTTTTCATTTTTTATAAATTTTAATAATTAACCCTAAGATTTCCGTTGAAGCTTCACAGCAAGTCACTGGTATGACCTACTTTAATCTTTGGGAGATGAACATCTCATCTCATCTCATTAACTCTAGCCGCTTTATCCTGTTCTACAGGGTCGCAGGCAAGCTGGAGCCTATCCCAGCTGACTACGGGCGAAAGGCGGGGTACACCCTGGACAAGTCGCCAGGTCATCACAGGGCTGACACATAGACACAGACAACCATTCACACTCACATCTACGGTCAATTTAGAGTCACCAGTTAACCTAACCTGCATGTCTTTGGACTGTGGGGGAAACCGGAGCACCAGGAGGAAACCCACGCGGACACGGGGAGAACATGCAAACTCTGCACAGAAAGGCCCTCGCCGGCCACGGGGCTCGAACCCAGACCTTCTTGCTGTGAGGCGGCAGCACTAACCACTACACCACTGTGCCGCCCCGGAGATGAACATGGAAGAATAAAATTTGATTAAATTATATATAATTCAATGAGTAATTCATGAATGTCAACATGTGGTTTGATTCCCTGTGGCAGCCATCTTGTAAAATAGAGTTTTTATGACAGTTGTCACTGGTGTTACCGTCACTGGTGTTACAATCCTGATGGGTAACACCAGTGACTATGATGCCTATGTGCAGATAATCTTTGTTCATTTTCAAATTCATATTCATTATTGAGTTGATGTGCATATAATATTATTTAGATTTCAAGATAATAACATCTTGTATCACTGTCAATCCCTCTTTGGACAGCTATGGCTAAGCTGAGTGCAGCTGAGAAGCAGAGGCGTTACAGAGAGCGTAGGGATGCTGACCCTCAACGCAGACAGGAATACTTGCAAAAAAGGAAAGAGAGCTATGCCAGAGACATTGATACAGGAAAGAGGAAGCGAATCAGTGAGCTAACTGAAAGGAATAAGAGAGTTCAGCGTAAGGAATGGAGGATTCGCCAGCAAAGGTGCAGGGAAAGATCTAGGACCAATGGACAGAACAGAGCATGTTGCTCATGTTATTGTCTGCAGGAAGTTGCCCTTGTACCTTTGGAAGAAGCAATCAGTCATCTGAGGAACGAGTTCAGGCCTACTGTCATTGGACCTCACCACTGTGGTCAGTGGTGTGTTGTCCAGTATGATAACACCCCTTACCCTGGCATCATTCTGCAGGTAGAGGAAGGCAGTGTGCAAGTGAAATGCATGCACTCCAATGGAGTTAATATGTTCTACTGGCCAAGCCCCAGAGATGACGTGACCTGGTACGAGGATGGCCAGATCATGTGCCTCATTCCAGAACCCCTGGCACTGAATCGGTGCTCAGTTCAAATTGAAAAAAAGTTCTGGGAGTTCATCAAGGAACAGCTGCTGTAATAATATTAATTTATACACATAATCAGTTAACACAAGTTCATTATTTGAACTTTTAGTAGTTTCCAAATGCATCTTTCCAAGTGCAGTTATTTTAAGTCTTGCCAATGAGTTTGTTTGATTAACGTTTGTGTCACGTTTACAGACTGCAAGTGGAGTTGAAACTTGTAAACTTTTGCATATAATATTATACTTAAGTTTTATACTTACTTTTTTACTGTTTATATTGTTCCATGAAACATTTTGGATGTAATGCCTCATTATTGTTTAGAACTCCAGATAGTTTGATCTTATGAATGTCACTGGTGTCACCTTATGTCACTGGTGTCACCGTGTGCATTTTTGGGAACATCAGGTTAAAATACGGCAAATTTGTCATGGTAGGGATTTTGAATCAGTTTAATTTTCCTGTACTCAACAGTTCACATTTACAATATTTCATTATTACTTCATCTTAACTGTTTTCAATTACATTTTCATTTTTAAAGTAAATACACGGTTACAAAACTGAAGAAATATCGTTCGAACACAGTTGTAACAAACATTTTGAAAATAAATAAAATAATAATCTCTTGATAATTTGCCTCATCATTTTTGTACAGTTACTGTGATTGTATGTGTAAAAGAAGTTAAGAAATAATATTTAATAAAAGTTGATTTTATTCCAAATGAGGTCAGGTAACACCAGTGACAAATAAATGGTATATGAAATCTTGAAATAATTATACAAAAAAGGCAAAAAGCCATTAAGGTGTACCTTAGGTATGTTCTTATAGCCAATTAGTACAGTAATAATGTAGTATAATTTTAAAGACTTAAAGAAGAAAGTTATTTTCAGACATTGTGACATGTCAAAAGTGGACGTTTTTGTAGAATGACCCATGAGCTGATAGCCGACAAGGTGCAAAGCGCCAAGTTGGCTATAAGCCATGTATGACGAGATTGAATTCAATAAATTCAACAAATTCAATAAATAAAAACTTTATACAAAACGTCCAACAAAATCAATTCCGCTTAGTGGACACGTAACAAATTGCATACATGTGTAATTTTAATGCTTAAAGATGAAGAATGTAAACAAACCGGCGAAACACAGTAGTAATTTGTGAAAAATGCTATAATAACAAATCTTGAAAAATGAAAAAAGATATGCTCTTACCATCAAATACTTTTATTACATATTTTTGGGGTTTTGTTTTCGAACAGAGTTTTTACAACCCCGATTCCAAAAAAATTGGGACAAAGTACAAATTGTAAATAAAAATGGAATGCAATAATTTACAAATCTCAAAAACTGATATTGTATTCACAATAGAACATAGACAACATATCAAATGTCGAAAGTGAGACATTTTGAAATTTCATGCCAAATATTGGCTCATTTGAAATTTCATGACAGCAACGAATCTCAAAAAAGTTGGGACAGGGGCAATAAGAGGCTGGAAAAGTTAAAGGTACAAAAAAGGAACAGCTGGAGGACCAAATTGCAACTCATTAGGTCAATTGGTGGCGGCACGGTGGTGTAGTGGTTAGCGCTGTCGCCTCACAGCAAGAAGGTCCGGGTTCGAGCCCCGGGGCCAGCGAGGGCCTTTCTGTGCAGAGTTTGCATGTTCTCCCCGTGTCCGCGTGGGTTTCCTCCGGGTGCTCCGGTTTCCCCCACAGTCCAAAGACATGCAGGTTAGGTTAACTGGTGACTCTAAATTGACCGTAGGTGTGAATGTGAGTGTGAATGGATGTCTGTGTCTATGTGTCAGCCCTGTGATGACCTGGCGACTTGTCCAGGGTGTACCCCGCCTTTCGCCCGTAGTCAGCTGGGATAGGCTCCAGCTTGCCTGCGACCCTGTAGGACAGGATAAAGCGGCTAGAGATAATGAGATGAGATGAGATGAGGTCAAATGGCAATAGGTCATTAACATGACTGGGTATAAAAAGAGCATCTTGGAGTGGCAGTGGCTCTCAGAAGTAAAGATGGGAAGAGGATCACCAATCCCCCTAATTCTGCGCTGACAAATAGTGGAGCAATATCAGAAAGGAGTTCGACAGTGTAAACTTGCAAAGAGTTTGAACATATCATCATCTACAGTGCATAATATCATCAAAAGATTCAGAGAATCTGGAAGAATCTCTGTGCGTAAGGGTCAAGGCCGGAAAACCATACTGGGTGCCCGTGATCTTCGGGCCCTTAGACAGCACTGCATCACATACAGGCATGCTTCTGTATTGGAAATCACAAAATGGGCTCAGGAATATTTCCAGAGAACATTATCTGTGAACACAATTCACCGTGCCATCCGCCGTTGCCAGCTAAACTCTATAGTTCAAAGAAGAAGCCGTATCTAAACATGATCCAGAAGCGCAGACGTCTTCTCTGGGCCAAGGCTCATTTCAAATGGACTGTGGCAAAGTGGAAAACTGTTCTGTGGTCAGACGAATCAAAATTTGAAGTTCTTTATGGGACGTAAAGAACAGGGACGCCGTGTCATTCGGACTAAAGAGGAGAAGGACGACCCGAGTTGTTATCAGCGCTCAGTTCAGAAGCCTGCATCTCTGATGGTATGGGGTTGCATTAGTGCGTGTGGCATGGGCAGCTTACACATCTGGAAAGGCACCATCAATGCTGAAAGGTATATCCAGGAAGAAGGGTCCGGGTACTGAACTGGCCAGCCTGCAGTCCAGATCTTTCACCCATAGAAAACATTTGGTGCATCATAAAATGGAAGATACGACAAAAAAGACCTAAGACAGTTGAGCAACGAGAATCCTACATTAGACAAGAATGGGTTAACATTCCTATCCCTAAACTTGAGCAACTTGTCTCCTCAGTCCCCAGACGTTTACAGACTGTTGTAAAGAGAAAAGGGGATGTCTCACAGTGGTAAACATGGCCTTGTCCAAACTTTTTTGAGATGTGTTGTTGTCATGAAATTTAAAATCACCTAATTTTTCTCTTTAAATGATACATTTTCTCAGTTTAAACATTTGATATGTCATCTATGTTCTATTCTGAATAAAATATGGAATTTTGAAACTTCCACATCATTGCATTCTGTTTTTATTTACAATTTGTACTTTGTCCCAACTTTTTTGGAATCGGGGTTATATTTTGTCGTCGGTTGGTTCAGCAAAACACTCCGCCATTTTGTTTTTCTCTACTCACAGTATATGAGCTGATAGCCTCGTAGTAGAGTAGCCAATCAGAGCGCATGATTGCTCATATCCAGTGAATGTGTATAGAATAATGCAGAATATTCATGAATTTTTACAACTGAATGGAATAGGTAGCATCTATTCTGAAGTGATCATGACTATGCCCTTCTCCCTTTGAAGGCTAATTAATAAATGCACTAAGCAACAACAACAAAAACAACAACAACAAACATCCCCACATTGCCACCCATTTCAGAAGCTGATGTTCACCTGCTAATTTACAGAGGCAAATAAATACAAATGCATAAACTCTGAGCTGTTAGCCAACACTTGGAAAAACCCAAGGGTAGAAATGGCAATATTGTTAGCATGCTCTTTGAATTATCTCTGACAGTTCTTCAACCTCAGCTGCATCACTCATAATTGGTCTCAACTAGAGATGTGCACTCAGACAATTTTTTTTGTTTCTACCTGCCATTTTATAATGCATTTAGTTGGTTTTACTTTACAAAATATAAGCAAACTAGCATCCTAATTTAAACCAGTTTGACCCTGACTTAATTTAATTTGACCTTAATTTAAACCAGTTTCAAACAGGCAGTCTCACAAGCTTCACATCTGACAGCTAAAGCCGTCCTGTGAGTTCATGGTGCATACCTTTACTCTTAAACAGATGTGTACACTGTACCTTTCTGACAAGCTTTCTAAAAAACCCACCAAAAAACTAACACCTTGAATAGGGCACCTTCAATTTCATCTGTATTTGTATCTGTATAGAACATCATCTGTTCAATCTGAATGAGGTATTCGCATTTGGTTACACCACTATTGGGTTTAATTTTGGGCCTGAGGTGATTAATAGCTTTAAGCAATTCATCTTGTAGTTACCATAATTCTAATTTAACATGAATAGATTATTAGTGCTATGTTGCATTACATTAATAGAATTTAGCAGACATGGGTGGCACGGTGGTGTAGTGGTTAGCACTGTCACCTCACAGCAAGAAGGTTCTGGGTTCGAGCCCAATGGCTGATGGGGGCCTTTCTGTGTGGAGTTTGCATGTTCTCCCCGTGTCTGTGTGGGTTTCCTCCGGGTGCTCCGGTTTCCCCCACAGTCCAAAGACATGCAGGTTAGGCTAACTGGTGGCAGAGGTGGACAAAGTACCCAATTTCATTACTTAAGTCAAAGTACAGATCCCACTGGTCAAATGTTACTCTGATACAAGTGAAAGTTGTACAGTCACATTTTTACTTAAGTTAAAGTACTGAAGTGCTTGCGTTTAAAAATACTTAAGTATTAAATGTACATTTTCTGTCAATGCATTGTTGTATTATTGCCACAACGCTTACCAAACCTAATGCCTCTGAAGCAACCGACTGGATTCACTGACTAACTTGTAGAACCTGTAGAATAAATGCCTGGTAGAATGTTACAAAATGAAACACAACTGAACTGAAAAAGAGCCAGTCATTTTCATTTTTTTTAATTGTATTTTTATTTTATTGCATTTTTATTTTTATTTTTATTTTTTATCCTCCCCACTCCCAGAAAGCAGCATGGTAGTGTTCTGACCCAGCTCTGGCAGTGTGTGCACACATGTACAGTGCCTTGCAAAAGTATTCATACCCCTTGAAATTTTTCACATTTTTCCACCTTACAACCACGAACTTAAAAGTTTTTTATTGAGATTTTATGTGATAGACCAACACAGAGTAGCACATAATTGTGAAGTGAAACGAAAATGATAAATGGTCTCCAAAATTTTAAACAAATAAAAATCTGAAAAAATGTGGTGTGCATTAGTATTCAGCCCCCTGTCCTCTGATACCTCTAAATACAATCCAGTGCAATCAATTGCCTTCAGAAGTCATCTAATTAGTTAATAGAGTCCTACTGTGTGTAATTTACTCTCAGCATAAATACACTTGTTCTGTGAAGGCCTCGGTGGTTTGTTAGAGAACACTGAAGAGCAAAACAGCATCTTGAAGATCAAAGAACTCACCAGATAGGTCAGGGATAAAGTTCTGGAGAAGTTTAAAGCACGGTTAGGTTATAAAAAAAATCCCAAGCTCTGAACATCTCAAGAAGCACTGTTCAATCCATCATTCAAAAATGGAAAAAGTATGGCAGAACTGCAAACCTACCAAGACATGGCCGTCCACCTAAACTGACAGAGCGAGCAAGGAGAGCACTGGTCAGAGAAGCAGCCAAGAGGCCCATGATCACTCTGGAGGAGCTGCAGAAACCCACAGCTCAGAATCTGTGCACAGGACAACTATAAGTCGTACACTCCACAAATCTGGCCTGTTTGGAAGAGTGGCAAGAAGAAAGCCATTGTTGAAAGACAGGCATAAGAAGTCCCGTTTGCAGTTTGCCAGAAGCCATGTAGGGGACACAGCAAACATGTGGAAGAAGTTGAACTTTTTGGCCTAAATGCAAAGCGCTATGTGTGGCGGAAAACTAACACTGCTCATCACCCTGCACACACCATCCCCACTGTGAAACATGGTGGTGGCAGCATCATGCTATGGGGATGCTTTTCTTCAGCAGGGACAGGGAAGCTGGTCAGAGTTGATGGGAAGATGGATGGAGCTACCGTAAATACAGGGTAATCCTGGAAGAAAACCTGTTGGAGGCTGCAAAAGACTTGAGACTGGGAAGGAGATTCACCTTCCAGCAAGACAGTGACCCTAAACATACAGCCAGAGCTACAATGCAATGGTTTAGATCAAAGAATATTCATGTGTTAGAATGGCCCCGTCAAAGTCCAGACCTAAATCCCATTGAGCATCTGTGGCAAGACTTGAAAATTGCTGTTCACAGATGCTCCATCCAATCCATCCAATTTTGCAAAGAAGAATGGGCAAAAATTTCAGTGTCTAGATGTGCAAAGCTGGTAGAGACATACCACAAAAGACTTGCAGCTGTAATTGCAGCAAAAGGTGGCTCTACAAAGTATTGACGCAGGGGGGCTGAATACTAATGGACACCACATTTTTCAGATTTTTATTTGTTTCAAATTTTGAAGACCATTTATCATTTTCGTTTCACTTCACAATTACGTGCTACTCTGTGTTGGTCTATCACATAAAATCTCAATAAAAAAAACTTTTAAGTTCATGGTTGTAAGATGGAAAAATGTGAAAAATTTCAAGGGGTATGAATACTTTTTCAAGGCACTGTATGTGTATATTAATCAGGAAGACAGTGGAACAGCTGTAAATGCAGCTTGCTCAGAAAATAAGAATGACAATCCAACCTGATGAAAACCCAGGTCCACACCTCGAGCTTAATAACTGCCCAACAGCAACACTGTTTTAAGCACGATGAAAAAAAATATGCAAAACCATCATCTGACATCAAAACAAAAAATTCCAACAATTTGTTGTGACTGACTACTACAATACTATCCATCTCACAGGTCTCGTGTGTGTGTGTGTGTGTGTGTGTGTGTATGCACACGCAAGTGTATGTATTCATACACATATGAGTTTGCCTGTGGATTCATGGTGGTTTAATGTTAGGCTAGCTAGTCAGTGAAGCTCCACCTGACATGCTAGCAAAGTCTTTTCAAATTCGTAATCATATTGGCTAGCTAACATTACTAGAAAAGAAAGATTTCTACATTTTGTTTATTTGGCAAGATTATGCTAAAACATTTCTGAAAGCACTTCAGATAAGTTAATGTTATTCATGTTAGCGTAACTCCGTTTTTACGTGCTAGCTAACAGTGTCTAAGTTAACTAGCTATGTATTAACATTAGCCGTGGACAAGGATATAGCAACTTGGCGGGCAAATCCATAGAAAGTCATTTGACTAACCAGACTGCATAGCTATTGCAACATTATCGCTAGCTTTAAAAACAGACAACTTCACTGCAAGCTTTCTCTTGGAATAAAATGTTTACATCCCTCAGTATGCTTCCACAGGTCAGACGGCAAGTTTTTGTAGGCTGTGATGTGGTTTGTTTTAGGCAAACAAAGCAAAAATTTAAAATGAAACGACTCTTTATCCGCTGATCACCATCTGTGTTTACATCCCTCTGAAGGCAGCCGCAGCCGCTGCATGTGAGAGGATTCACTCTGTCACAGCAAGGCTGCAGACACAGCACCCTGAGGCATTTATCATCATTTCTGGGGACTTTAATCATGCTACTTTGGACTCTACTTTGGCTGCTTTTTACCAGGCTGTGGATTGTCCAACTAGGAACAACAGGACAATTGACTTGCTGTATGCTAATGTGAGGGATGCATACAGAGTCACACCCGTCCCCCCACCAGGGAAGTCTGACCACAACCTGGTTCTTCTCCAGCTGAAGTACACCCCCCTGGTTCAAAGGCAGCCTGCAACAACTAGCTCCATCAGGAGGTGGTCCCCTGAAATGGAAGATGCCCTCAGAGACTGCTATGACATCACGGACTGGGATGTGCTGCTTAGCCCATACTGTGAGGACAGAGAGGGGCTGACACACTGTCTGACAGATTACCTCAACTTCTGTGCAGATGTGGTCTCCCCCGCTAAGACTGTACGGTGTTACCCTAATAACAAGCCATGGGTAACACAGGAAGTCAAAGCTGTCCTCAACAGGAAGAAGGCCGCCTTCAGGAGCAGGGATAGGGAGGTGATGAAAGCAGCACAACAGGAGGTGAAACACTGCATGAGGGAAGTTAAGGACAGCTACAGGAGAAAGGTGGAGCAGAAGCTGAAGGAGAACAGCATGAGGGAGGTCTGGGAAGGTGTGAAAACCATCACAGGCCACAATACAAAGACCAGAGTCATTGAGGGGACAGTGGAGAGGGCGAACGAGTTGAATTACTTCGTCAATCGGTTCAACCAGCCCACGTCCCCCCCCACCCTCTCCCTCACTGCAGCCATCTCTCCTTCTTCCCTCAACACACCTCCCCCCAGTCATCACAGCAGCCCCCACCTCAACACAGACTCCTCTATGCATTACTGCAGACCAGGTCAGAGGTCAACTGAGGAAGCTTCACACCAGGAAAGCACCAGGCCCGGACAAGGTGTGTCCACGACTACTGAAGACCTGTGCTGCTGAACTGGGTGAACCACTCCAACGCATCTTCAACCTCAGCCTGCAGCTGGGGAGAGTGCCAATCCTCTGGAAGACATCATGTTTCGTTCCAGTTCCCAAAAAGAATCGGCCCAGCGAGCTGAACGACTTCTGACCGGTGGCGCTCACTTCACATCTGATGAAGAAGTTGGAGCGGCTCTTCTTCAGCCTCCTCAGACCCCAGGTACAACATGCCCAGGACAGTCTGCAGTTTGCGTACCGGGCAGGTGTTGGTATGGAAGATGCCATCCTCTACCTGCTACACCGAGCCCACTCACATCTGGATAAGGGAAATGGCACAGTGAGGATCCTCTTCTTGGACTTCTCGAGTGCCTTCAACACCATCCAGCCCCTATTGCTTCAGGACAAACTGAACAGAATGCGAGTGGACCCCTGCCTGGTGACCTGGATCTCTAGCTACCTCACTGACAGGCTGCAGTACGTCAGGCTGAAGGACATCATGTCTGACACTGTAATTAGCAGCACTGGAGCACACCAGGGCATGGTGCTGGCCCCTCTTCTCTTCACCCTGTACACTGCGGACTTCTGCTACAACTCGGAGCTGTGTCACATTCAGAAGTTTGCTGATGACACAGCCATTGTTGGGTGTATCAGTGACAACAGAGAGGAGGAGTATAGGAGCCTGGTGAGGGACTTTGCTGTGTGGTGCAAAAGGAACCATCTGCAGCTCAACACCTTGAAGACCAAGGAGCTGGTCATTGACTTTGGGAGGTCCAGACCAAGGTCACGACCAGTTCTGATCGAGGGAGTCAAGGTGGAGGCTGTGGATTCCTACAAGTACCTCGGGCTGTGGCTGGACAACAAGCTGGACTGGACTTGCAACACCAATCACTTATACAGGAAGGGACAGAGCAGGCTATACTTCCTTAGGAGGCTGCAGTCCTTTAACATCTGCAGGAAACTCCTGTGGATGTTCTATCAGTCTGTGGTCGCCAGTGTCCTGTTTTACACCATGGTGTGGTGGGGGGGCAGCACATCCAAGAAGGACACATCCAGGCTGGACAAACTGATCAGGCGGGCCAGCTCTGTGGTCGGCATGAAGCTGGACTCTCTGGTGACGGTGGCAGAGAAGAGGTCTATGGACAAACTATTGAACATCATGGACGATGCCAGTCACCCTCTGCACACCGTCATCAGCAACCAGAGGAGCCTGTTCAGTGACAGAATGCTCCTTCCCAAGTGCAGGACGAACAGACTCAAAAACTCCTTTGTCCCTCATGCCATCAGACTGTACAACTCCTCTCTGGGGGGGAGGAGGGGTAACAGGAGGACAGAGGACGGGAAGGAGCAGTAGCCTAGCCTAACAATAAGCAATACCGGACAATGTGCAATATAATGTGCAATATAAAGTGCAATATCTTTCCTGCTGGGGCGGCATGGTGGTGTAGTGTTTAGCGCTGTCGCCTCACAGCAAGAAGGTCCGGGTTCGAGCCCCATGGCCAGCGAGGGCCTTTCTGTGTGGAGTTTGCATGTTCTCCCCGTGTCTGTGTGGGTTTCCTCCTGGTGCTCCGGTTTCACACACAATCCAAAGACATGCAGGTTAGGTTAACTGGTGACTCTAAATTGACCGTAGGTGTGAATGTGAGTGTGAATGGTTGTCTGTGTCTATGTGTCAGCCCTGTGATGACCTGGCGACTTGTCCAGGGTGTGCCCCGCCTTTCGCCCGTAGTCAGCTGGGATAGGCTCCAGCTTGCCTGCGACCCTGTAGAACAGGATAAAGTGGCTACAGATAATGAGATGAGATGAGATCTTTCCTGCTCCCCCCCCACACACGCTTACCCTAACTCCACTTCTCCCCCCTTCCCCCCTCCCCCGTTCCTCTCTTCCCCATATCTTATTCTTTTATATTTGTATATGTAAATACTTAATTTATTTTAATTTATCTAGAAGTTTTTCTCTATTTCTTTTTTCTGTTTTTCTGTAATGATGCTGCTGGAATCTTAATTTCCCTGAGGGAACCTTCCCAAAGGGATCAATAAAGTTTAATCTAATCTAATCTAATCTAATCTAATCTAATCTAATCTAATCTAATCTAATCTAATCTAATCTAATCTAATCCTTTCAGAAAACTGAAACATGGGTTCTAGCTATGGCCATGGGTGCGTGCATTCTCCAGAAGAACCGTCTCCTTCCATTCTGCCATCAACTGATCGTGTTAAATAATGCTGCTGAGAAATCATTGACCTTGATTTTATACAGTCTATGGACATGACGTGACCCTAGTGATTACTGATCGGTTGTCTCAGGGTCATCTGCAAAAAAACCCGATCACGTTTAAGAAAAGAAAAGAACATTCACTTTCAAAACTACTTCATATTAATGAGTAACAAGGACCTTGATAGAAATGTAGTGGAGTGAAAAGTACGATATTTGCCTTTCAAATGTAGTGAAGTTAAAGTTATAAGTTACCAAAAAAAAAAAAAATACTCAAGTAAAGTACAGATACTCAAAATGTGTACTTAAAGGAGATATGCAGAGCCTTTATTTTTAAATACATTTCTGAGTGGCTAGTATTTCCATCCTTGACTCTTGTATGCTGCATAAATGGGAATAAAAACTATATATTTTCGAGAGTTAAAATCAACCGCAAAGTTGGGATTCGACCTGCCCCGCTGAGCCAGCCAGCCCTGAGCGCGTGACATCACAGCGGTAACCGGTTTTAAGGTCGAGGCCTTTGACAGCTATAGACCAAAGTCATATAAATAAAAATTTATGGTGAAAGTAAGAAATACCGTTACCGACTCGCTCACCTTCATTGATTGTGGGTTGACTCTCATTAAAACAGGATAGGTGTTATAACTTATGCAACACACATGTACATGCATGCATTTTCACTGATAAAACGTAAAAGGCTAATTAAATAATCAGATGAACTGAGACAATCACATTCTGAAGCAAATTAAATAATCTTATACCGGTAACTTAAACACACAATACAAGTTACATGTATTAATCTAAATGCAGGTAAACAACGTGTTTTTTTATCCAAATGAGAGTCTGTGCTTACCCGTCTGTGTTCTCGCTTCTTGAAGGCTGACCTTGTGGCTGATTGTTTTGAAACAATCTGACTTTAATTCACTTCATTCATTTCTCCGTTCATTCGCTTCTTCCACGTAAGGGCGAGATGGCAGCAATATCCAGTTTAGAAATCAGATGGCTGCTCCACTCATTCACTTTTCTTCATACTGTGTATTCCGCCATTACTTGAGCCCCGTGGCCGGCGAGGGCCTTTCTGTGTGGAGTTTGCATGTTCTCCCCGTGTCTGCGTGGGTTTCCTCCGGGTGCTCCGGTTTCCCCCACAGTCCAAAGACATGCAGGTTAGGTTAACTGGTGACTCTAAATTGACCATAGGTGTGAATGTGAATGGTTGTCTGTGTCTATGGTGGGGTTTACATTAGACCGTATCAGCAGATCATCAGATTAACGTTTTTAAAACGATTCACGTGCACACAGCAACGCCAATACACAATTCACGTGCACACAGCAACGCCAATACACGGATATGCTCGGCTCCGCAGGCATCCTGCGCTCCACATCACTCCGCCCTGAACAGCGAGTGCCCTCTGGAGGGTGCGCACTCTGGCCCTGCGCAGCTCACAGAGCGCGCGAGTGAAGCGCACGAGCAGTGATTCAGGACTGAGCCGCTGTGTGTGTGATCCCAGTGCATATCAGGCATGCGCGTCACTTACCACTTGCAAGTGGAAGGATGGCAAGCCTAAAGACAATCATAACTACACAATGGGCAGTATTTGCATCAGTATTTGCAGTATTTTCATACTTTTATACTCTTTAATGAAAGGTGATACAAGGCGGAAGTCCGCGCCGTTTTTCAGCAGTCGCGTCACATGACCAACGCCAGCGAATCAGGAAGGTGGATGTCACAGTGACGTTGTCCAATGACGACACCAGCTAGAGCTCAGCACAGCGTATCCGCGTATTCTCAATGTTTACACAGCACCGGACCAGACACGATCTGGATTGAATACGTGGACCCTGGCAGATTCCCGTTTCCCGGGTTTCCAGGCGTTTTAATGTAAATGGACAGTGCATCCGCGAAGAAAACGAGACAGATACGGTCTAATGTAAACTTGGCCTATGTGTCAGCCCTGTGATGACCTGGCGACTTGTCCAGGGTGTACCCCGCCTTTCGCCCGTAGTCAGCTGGGATAGGCTCCAGCTTGCCTGCGACCCTGTAGAAGGATAAAGCGGCTACAGATAATGAGATGAGATGAGATGTAGATCAATAGTTGATATTTCAATCTAGTGGAGAAAAGGGATATGCTGGAAAATCACACGCCATGAAAAAAGGCAAATTGTTCAAGAAGTGTTGCATCCGAGTCTGTCAAATATTTCTGTAGTGTACTTAGTGGGTCAAAGGAGTGTAAAACCTCAGTTCATATGATGATTATGTACAATGCGAGAAAAATCTTTGTCATACGGTGTAATATGTGAGAAACATGGACGTGAGTGCATTGAATGGCGCGTAACGCTGGTCTCAGGAAAGTCCCTGTGTGATTTATCACCACAAGCATAATTGCTCTGAGGGGAATGATAACTCGTCAGATAGGGAAAAGAGGTTAGATATTATGAACCCCATCCATCATGATGATAATATCAACATGAGCACTCAGACACACATGCATGTACTGTACGAATGTCCGCAATGTGCGTGAACATGCACACATACACGCTTTCTGACACTACATACTCCAGGAATGCAAGAATACATTCCTGACATTTCAGCACTTCATCTTTCTGGAACAAATTAACCTTTAGTTTATTTGTTCATCTCATTTTACATCATCAACACTTAGCATTAATCTTTATACTCAGCAGACGCTCCACACGCCCTCAGATTAAGTAATCAGTGTCTGGTAACAGGATAATTACCTTTAATAAAATTACTCACGACAAACACAAATTGCAGTTAATCAGCTTGCACTGAGGCTCCAAGGGAAGTGAACATTTTGTAAAGCATCAAAAGCTACTTAATACAGGGCAAGACAAAACAAAGGGGATTTACTTTCCTATTTATCTCAATAATGTTTTCTGATTAAAGTATAATAAGCGTATTATCAGGTTAGCAAGTGAAACTTTATATACAGTTGACTGCAAACATTTGCATATCCTTGATAAAATGCAGACGGAAAAGAAATTAATTTACCTAATTTACAGACATTTAATGCAGTAGGTTTCACAGACCATTTATTGAAGTTTCTTAATTATCACTCAGAAAAACACAAGACTTAAGAATTATAAGCCCCTGACTTTTTTTTTGAAATGTTATTAATATCCCATTGAATCTGTATGCTTTACACCAAAAGTTTGCTTAAATGTAAGCTATAAACATTGTTTTTTACATCATCAACCAACAACTTAGAAACAGAATCACTAAACATATCCATCCATCCATCCATCCATCCATCCATCCATCCATTATCTGTAGCCGCTTTATCCTGTTCTACAGGGTCGCAGGCAAGCTGGAGCCTATCCCAGCTGACTACGGGCGAAAGGCGGGGTACACCCTGGACAAGTCGCCAGGTCATCACAGGGCTGACACATATGGCCCTTTTCCACTACCCTTTTTCAGCTCACTTCAGCTCGCTTCAGCTCACTTCAGCCCGACACGGCTCGCGTTTCAACTATCTAAGAACAGCACGACTCAGCTCGCTTCAGCCCTGCTCAGCTCCCAAAATTCGCATGGTTTTGGAGTGGGGCTGAAGCGAGCCAAACCGAGCCGAGTGAGGCTGGGGGCGTGGGGAGACACTCCCCTGTGCACTGATTGGTGAGGAGGAGTGTCCTCACACGCCCACACACGCCCCGCGAGCACGCTGGGATCTGTAAACACCGTAAACCTGGAAGAAGGAGAATTACGAATTATGAGAATTATGAAGCCTTATGCGCCTCGCCTCATCTATACGCTCTTGCCAGTATCTGTTGGCGTTGTCGGCGACAACAAGCCACAGCACCAAGACCAGCAGCACTAACGACTCCATGTCCTCCATGTTTATTGTTTACTCTCCGGGTTGTGAGACTACCGCTTAAAAGGTCACTGATGTCACTGTTTTCGCCGCCTAACAACATCACCTGACGTCCACCCACTTTCGCTAACTCCACCCAATGTGTCCACCCACTTCCAGCCAGCACGGTTCAGCGCGATTGTAGTCGAAATGCAACTCTAACAGCCCCACTCAGCTCGACTCAGCCCAACTCAGCACGGCACGGCTCAGCCCAACTCAGCCACGTTGGTAGTGGAAAAGCAGCAATAGACACAGACAACCATTCACACTCACATTCACACCTACGGTCAATTTAGAGCCACCAGTTAACCTAATCTGCATGTCTTTGGACTGTAGGGGAAACCGGAGCACCCGGAGGAAACCCACACAGACACGGGGAGAACATGCAAACTCCACACAGAAAGGCCCTCGCCGGCCACGGGGCTCAAACCCGGACCTTCTTGCTGTGAGGCAACAGTGCTAATCACTACACCACCATATCACAGATACTGCTATGTAAACATTATTGTTCTATGCACATTCACTGGATATGAGCAATCACGCGCTCTGATTGACTACTCTACTGCTACGATATCAGCTCATATACCATGAGTAGAGAAAAACAAAATGGCGGAACGTGTTGCTGAACCAACCGAGGATGAAATAAAAAACTACTTGAAAAAAACCACAAAAAAATACAAAAAAAAAAAAAAGCAACAAAATATGGAACAAGTGTTGGCAGGCAAAACAAACCTTGCCCGGTAGCACTTATGATGAATATGAAGGAAGATATCGTGAAAAAAATAGGTACCCTATGGGTACATGTGGCTACTGCTTATAAATAAAATAGTTTTCTGATACCATGTCCATACAGTAAATACAGCATTTATATTGACTCTATGAGGCAGTAGCCACAAAAATGAAGCGTAACCCAAAAATGAACAGTTTGAAAATCACAGAAGTAAAATATACCAAGTGTCTGTACTTTATATTATTCTACTCTTACCTCTTCCAGTTTTTGAAACTGAAACCTCCGAACCGAGGCTGACATACACACGCTGTTGCCATGACCCAAACTCTTATTTCCCGGAAATGGCCCGGCGCTAGAGCTCAGTGGAACGCACTTTCCCTCTGTAATAAGCATAAACATGTCTGAAAGTGATTTCTTTAGTCTAGTCCATTTATTATGAATGGTGAACCGAATTGTATACACTCACCAGTCATTTTAATTGAAGCACATGTATGCGCATGCGCAGTGCACGACTGTTACACTCTTACAGCATGATGACGTAGTGACTATAGATGACATATAGATGACTGGCGCCTCTATATGAGGCATTAGCCACAACAAAAATGATTTTGACCTTTTTGGTGACCTTGACCGGATGACCCTCAAAATGTTGGAGGTTCTATTTGAAACCAATGGCCATCTCTCCTGAAAGTTTCATGAAGACTGATCCAGCCGTTTTCCCGTAATATTGTTAACAAAAAAACAAAGAAAGAAAGAAAGAAAGAAAGAAAGAAAGAAAGAAAGAAAGAAAGAAAGAAAGAAAGAAAGAAACCTGACTGAAAACAATACCTCACCCCCTGGTGGACCCCATCCCGGGCAAGGTAATAAAAGTATTTGGTGGTAAGAACGTATTTTTTCTTTAATTTTTCAAGAATTATTATTATAGTATTTTCCACAAATTGCCCCTGTCGTTTCGCTGGTTTGTTTACATCCTAAGTGGAATTGATTTTGTCGGACGTTTTGTACAAAGTTTTATTTATCAACTTTGCAAAAAATAAAAATAATCATCTGTTTCTCAAAATCCAGTGAATGTGGATAGAATAAAACAGTTATTCCACTCAAGCTCGTCGTACATGGCTTATAGCCAACTTGGCGCTACGTACCGTACACTACCGTTCAAAAGTTTGGGGTCACTTTGAAATTTCCTTATTTCTCAAAGAAAAGCACTGTCCTTTTCAATGAAGATCACTTTAAACTAATCAGAAATCCACTCTATACATTGCTAATGTGGTAAATGACTATTCTAGCTGCAAATGTCTGGTTTTTGGTGCAATATCTCCATAGGTGTATAGAGGCCCATTTCCAGCAACTCTCACTCCAGTGTTCTAATGGTATAATGTGTTTGCTCATTGCCTCAGAAGGCTAATGGATGATTAGAAAACCCTTGTACAATCATGTTAGCACAGCTGAAAACAGTTGAGCTCTTTAGAGAAGCTATAAAACTGACCTTCCTTTGAGCAGATTGAGGGTGTTTTCACACCTGGTCCCCTTTAAAGGAACCAGACTCAGTCCTCTTTAAGTGGACCAAAAAGTGGACCAACAGAAAAAGAACTCAGTTATTTTTGTGTTCACACTGTGAATTTATTACAAAGAGGACTGGGTTCTCTTTCTGGTCCAGTTAAGCTTTGATGGGGCCTCAGTCCTCTTTCTGTTCACACCAGGTCCTCTAGAGCCCTCAGACCCCCAGTGCATGGAATTCTGGGTAATTTTCTCTTGAATCAAAATGTCTGCTGCCATGCTTGCCCTGCTGTATTCTTTGATCAAAATAGTGTGGATTAAGGAAAATAAATTTATTTATTTATTAAATTTATTTATCACTTTTTTATTGTGGCCGACTCATCAGTCAGTAAGTTCAGAGAACTGTAAAGCGGCTGTGGTAAGTTCCAAAAGGAAGTTGAGTTTCCCTGCTACAGTCACGTGACCAACTACGGCAAATGAAGGTTAAACTACAGTGAAAAAGGCGAAGTGAACCCGGTGCGCTTTTTGTTCACAATGCGCAGATTAGGCAAACCGTACCGTTGATTTTTAGCGAACCGTACTGAGACCACCTCCTGAGGTGGTCTCAGTTCGGTTCGCTTTAAAGGGGTCTGGGTACGGTTGGAGTGTTCACATATGCGCGAAAAATGCTGAGTCATCGATCTGAGTTCGGTTAGATGGCTGAAAGGGACCAAGTGTGAAAGCACCCTCTGGAGCATCACATTTGTGGGGTCGATTAAATGCTCAAAATGGCCAGAAAAATGTCTTGACTATATTTTCTATTCATTTTACAACTTATGGTGGGAAATAAAAGTGTGACTTTTCATGGAAAACACAAAATTGTCTGGGTGACCCCAAACTTTTGAACGGTAGTGTACCTTGTCGGCTATCAGCTCATGTATGACTCGATTTTGTGGAATAACTGTTAAATGTGCTTCATAGTGGACTTTTCCTTTAAGATACAGCAAGTGAAAAAAAAATCAAAGCCAGTTCATAAGTTTGCATCTATCTTTCTAAATGTGATATATAAACATATATTCTCGAATAATGTGTATGCCCAACCTCTTTTGTATCTTCTGAACAGCTTTTGATCTCTCAGTTGCAAAATTCACCCCTCATACTTCTTCATTCTTTTTTAACTCTGCCAGAAAGCTTGGCCAGTCGTTTCTCGCTCTTCCTGACATCTCTAACTCTGCCGGATGTCATACTCTGGCTTATTTAAAATAAAGTCTGGAGACGGAGTGGGTCAGAGGAACCCTTGATTTCTTTATTTTTGCTACTGCTCCAACTTTTAGTGAGGGCACACCACAGCACACCCTCAGATAAACGGCATGGAGAGTAACTGTGGGATTGGATAAGTGAGGAGAGCTCTGAACTTGTACTAGATATCTGGGTGACTTCTGCTTTGCTTTAGTCAACCAGGAACTCTGATTAAAGAGCCTTGGATAGAACTTGTTGAATACCAGACAGGGGATTAGGAGAGAGAGAGAGACCCATTGTTAGCTGTCCGAGTAATTCTTATGTGAAATGGAAATCTAAACAGATCTCGTCTTAGCTACATTTCATGGGCATTTATATATGATGTTAACTAGTTTAAAGTGTGGGTGTTTAGACAGCTAAAATCTTTGTTGCTGAGGCGAGCAATGTTGTAAATACAGAATTAACGATCGACTCCTTATTAAGACAGCTTGTAATACTTATTCAGTTACCTGTTGTGTTGAAATAAAAGTCACAAATACAGTTTAGTCTAAATACACAGGTGATTAGAGAAAATTGCATGCTGATTGGTCGAGAAATTTGGACGATTTCTTGATAATCACCTTAAAGTGCCATTCCACCATTGGATGTATTCTTTGGCATAAAATACAATATATTTTGACAACATATATAAATGGTATCACTAGATAGAGAAATCTTTTAGCTTCAAAATGATATATCAAACATAATTTTTTGACAACGACAAGTATATTAATTTTGCGACCAAAGTTACCTACCCTTTTAATTTCCGCGCGTGATGTCATCGGCAGGTTCCCCTTCTTGTGTACCACGTGACGTGTTACGTGGCACATATTATCAGCAATGGCGGATAGAACGTGATAAAAATAATACCAATAAATCTAGCTAATACCAATAAATCTAGCTAACTGAAAGATTAACTCAAAATTTTTCGCAATTTTTTTGGCCCCCATATACGAGGAGAAATGACTCTCTCACTTTGGGGGTTTCCTGGTCTAAAAATAGACCGACACGTGGTACACAAGAAGGGGAACCTGCCGATGACATCACGTTTCACTACCGCGCGGAAATTAAAAGGGTAGGTGACTTTGGTCGCAAAATTAATATACTTGTCGTTGTCAAAAAATTATGTTTGATATATCATTTTGAAGCTAAAAGATTTCTCTGTCTAGTCATGTTGTCATAAAATATATTGTATTTTATGCCAAAGAATACATCCAGTGGTGGAATGGCACTTTAAGCAATTCAGCAAAATGGTGGCCAATCGTTTTGTCACTGCAAGTGAAGAAGAATTACAAATTATGAAAGAAAATGCTGTTCCTAAAAGTACGAAAGATGCGACAAAGTTTGGTCTAAAACTATTCAAAGGTAAGGTGGAATTGTGATTTATTTTATATATGTTTCAAAACAAAGTATTTTATATGAGTTGGCATAGATAAGTGACACAAGTCTGCGCCATTATTACATTTGCATGCAGCATTTGAAGTTTGAAATAACATTTTTTTAAATACAGTAAAAAAAATATCCTGTGTATTTATGCTAAAATAATTACCCACCTCAGTGAATATCCATGAATAATAACCTCGACTTCGTCTCAGGTGTTATTCACCAATATTCACTTTGCCTTTTGCGAATAATTGTTAATTATTCTATCCACATTCACTGGAAGAGCAATTGCATGCTCTGATTGGCTACTCTACTACTAGGCTATCAGCTCATATACTGTGAGTGTCAGTCCTGCGCGCTGTGGTGTATGCACCTGAAGAACTCTCAGGCGCGCCCTGGGCTCCATGTGCGTTGAGTGGACTCTTGCAAGCGTGCCGTTAATGACGCACACTTGAACATAATTAAGGAGCTATATGCGCACCTATATAAGGACTGTTTAGACGCACTATTGGTGCGAAGTATAACGCTATGTCAGTATACATTACTGAGCCTTGTTACCCATGTTTAATTTCCTGGTTTCCTGATTCCTGTACCTGTTCCTCATTCCCGTTGCCTGTGATATCCTGTTTGCACCTCACCCGACCCTTTGCTTGTTTTACGTTTTTGGATTTTGCCTGCTGATTTGGACTGTTTGCCTGTGTGTGTTTTTCACTGTAAATAAACATCACTTCTGCACATACAGTGGTGCTTGAAAGTTTGTGAACCCTTTAGAATTTTCTATATTTCTGCATAAATATGACTGAAAACATCATCAGATTTTCACACAAGTCCTAAAAGTAGATAAAGAGAACCCAGTTAAACAAATGAGACAAAAATATTATACTTGGTCATTTATTTATTGAGGAAAATGATCCAATATTACACATCTGTGAGTGGCAAAAGTATGTGAACCTCTAGGATTAGCAGTTAATTTGAAGGTGAAATTAGAGTCAGGTGTTTTCAATCAATGGGATGACAATCAGGTGTGAGTGGGCACCCGGTTTTATTTAAAGAACAGGGATCTATCAAAGTCTGATCTTCACAACACATGTTTGTGGAAGTGTATCATGGCACGAACAAAGGAGATTTCTGAAGACCTCAGAAAAAGCGTTGTTGATGCTCATCAGGCTGGAAAAGGTTACAAAACCATCTCTAAAGAGTTTGGACTCCACCAATCCACAGTCAGACAGATTGTGTACAAATGGAGGACATTCAAGACCATTGTTCCTGTTACGTCCTCCTACCACTAGGGGCCCCCAGTACATTTTTGTATGGTTGTAGCACCTAATTGTTTTACAGGTGGCTGGTGTAGAGCCAATGATGTCTTCCCTATAAATACTAGAGGGGGAGCCTGAACATGCTCTCTTTCCTCGGGGGCTGGCTCCACGCCTATCTGATGCCTGCTTGTTTCTCCTTTGTGGTTGGTTTCCCCTTTGTATATACTTTAATTTTTTGTTGGTTCTCCCTTGGTTTGTTCTGTTATTATTTTACGATAAAATACCCCTAGACTTAAATGAGCCCTGTGACTTTTGTCATAGATGTTACACTGCTACATCAGTTTGTAACAGTTCCCCTCTCCAGGAGTGGTCGATCAACAAAGATCACTCCAAGAGCAAGGTGTGTAATAGTCGGCGAGGTCACAAAAGACCCCAGGGTAACTTCTAAGCAACTGAAGGCCTCTCTCACATTAGCTAATGTTAAGGTTCATGAGTCCACCATCAGGAAAACACTGAACAACAATGGTGTGCATGGCAGAGTTGCAAGGAGAAAGCCACTACTCTCCAAAAAGAACATTGCTGCTCATCTGCAGTTTGCTAAAGATCACGTGGACAAGCCAGAAGGCTATTGGAAAAATGTTTTGTGGACAGATGAGACCAAAATAGAAGTTTTTGGTTTAAATGAGAAGTGTTATGTTTGGAGAAAGGAAAACACTGCATTCCAGCATGAGAACCTTATCCCATCTGTGAAACATGGTGGTGGTAGTATCATGGTTTGGACCTGTTTTGCTGCATCTGGGCCAGGACGGCTTGCCATCATTGATGAAACAATGAATTCTGAATTATACCAGCGAATTCTAAAGGAAAATGTCAGGACATCTGTCCATGAACTGAATCTCAAGAGAAGGTGGGTCATGCAGCAAGACAACGACCCTAAGCACACAAGTCGTTCTACCAAAGAATGATTAAAGAAGAATAAAGTTAATGTTTTGGAATGGCCAAGTCAAAGTCCTGACCTTAATCCAATCGAAATGTTGTGGAAGGGCCTGAAGGGAGCAGTTTATGGAAACCCACCAACATCCCAGAGTTGAAGCTGTTCTGTACGGAGGAATGGGCTAAAATTCCTCCCAGTCGGTGTGCAGGACTGATCAACGGTTAGCAGAAACATTTAGGTGCAGTTATTGCTGCACAAGGGGGTCACACTGAAAGCAAAGGTTCACATACTTTTGCCACTCACAGATATGTAATATTGGATCCATCCATCCATTATCTGTAGCCGCTTATCCTGTTCTACAGGGTCGCAGGCAAGCTGGAGCCTATCCCAGCTGACTGTGGGCGAGAGGCGGGGTACACCCTAGACAAGTTGCCAGGTCGTCGCAGGGCTGACACAGAGACAAATGACTATTCACACCTACGGTCAATTTAGAGCCACCAATTAACCTAACCTGCATGTCTTTGGACTGTGGGGGAAACCGGAGCACCCGGAGGAAACCCACGCAGACACGGGGAGAACACGCAAACCCCACGTAGAAAGGCCCTCGCCAGTTGCTGGGCTTGAACCCATGACCTTCTTGCTGTGAGGCGACAGTGCTAACCACTACACCACTGTGCCGCCCCGTAATCGTGGATCATTTTCCTCAATAAATAAATGACCAAGTATAATATTTTTGTCTCATTTGTTTAACTGGGTTCTCTTTATCTACTTTTAGGACTTGTGTGAAAATCTGATGATGTTTTAGGTCATACTTATGCAGATATATAGGAAATTCTAAAGGGTTCACAAACTTTCAAGCACCACTGTACATCCGCCTCCTACCTTGCACCTGACAGTGAGTAGAGAAAAACAAAATGGCGGAGCGTTTTGCTGAACCAACCGAGGACGAAATAAAAACTCTACTCAATAACAAACCCCCCCAAAATAAAAAAAAAAAACAACAACAGATGGAATAAAAGTATTTGATGGTCAGAACGTATCTTTTTTTAAAATTTTTCAATAATTATTATTATAGCATTTTTCACAAATTGTTCGATTTCATGGAATAACTGTTAAATATACCGCACTAACAAAAATGCTGTTAATACACAAAGTCCAATTACTGTCTCACAATCTGAAGATGAAACTTCAGGCATGTTTTTTCTCACATACATAAGTTATTTATGTAAGTATATCACGCCATTTTTTTCTCATCTCATCTCATCTCATTATCTCTAGCCACTTTATCCTTCTACAGGGTCGCAGGCAAGCTGGAGCCTATCCCAGCTGACTACGGGCGAAAGGCAGGGCACACCCTGGACAAGTCGCCAGGTCATCACAGGGCTGACACATAGACACAGACAACCATTCACACTCACATTCACACCTACGGTCAATTTAGAGTCACCAGTTAACCTAACCTGCATGTCTTTGGACTGTGGGGGAAACCGGAGCACCCGGAGGAAACCCACGCGGACACGGGGAGAACATGCAAACTCCACACAGAAAGGCCCTCGCCGGCCCCAGGGCTCGAACCCAGGACCTTCTTGCTGTGAGGCGACTGCGCTAACCACTACACCACCGTGCCGCCCACGCCATTTTTTTCTTGGATAAAATTACATTTCATGTTTAACTTACTTGAATTGTCTTTTTTTTTTTTTGTAGCTACTACAGGATATTGTAAAAACAGAAGTACATTTTCATTTGTCCCGCACCATGTTGTTTGCAAACTGCACTCAATTGAAGCTATTGATCGGAACGAAGCTGGAACAACAGTACAGTCGAGGTGAGAATAAACAGTCCCGGAAAATAATGATTTATTCATCCAGCTGGCAGTGTTTTACTGGTAAATGTTGTTCTAAATAGTCATGATGCATGATCGCCACAGCAATAGAATGGAGCTCAAGGTATTATAACTCCCAGAAGGTACACAGAATAGTAGATCATGTTAAGAGATAATTCAGGATTGTTTTATATACTGTATCGTATATACTAAATTATTGAGTGCACTGACACACACATAGCTTCGCAGAATTTCTTGAAGGTCATCTCGTCCTCTGAGAAAAAAAATGAGTCACTGTTCTACCTTTAACAAAAGTATACCGTTTTTTTTCCCCCTCAGTGTCACATAGTCACACAAAATGAGTGCCACTTTGTCATAATTACTCTCTCTTTCTCTCATACTGTTTGTCAGGTCACTTTAAACTCCTTGCACTCCATGGTGACATGGTGCCCTGTTGCTTGTCAGTTTTGTCATGCAGAAATTGAGCTTGTGCAATCAGTGACTCAGGTTCCATAACATCCTACAAGTGGAGAGGAATAAACGACTCTCACAGCTTTCACAGCCAACTCTTACGTCTTACTCCTCCACACAATCTCCATTCAGACCTGTTCCTTACATACCACTGAATATATGGACGGGCGACAAATTAAAGGAAAAAAAAAAAGGTGGCTCTTTTATGCTGTAGGGGGTATTTATTTTTGCTGGCATGCGTTTGTCTTCTTAGAAAGAAGTGCAAATATAGTACCTACCCAGAGCAGTGGGCAGCTATACGGTACTACAGCGCTCAGGGAGCAGTTAATCTCAGGCCATGGCTGCCTCATGTTAACCGAACCGCATGTCTTTGAACTGTGGGGGAAACTGGAAACCCATGGGGAGAACATGCAAACTCCACACAGAAAGGCCACTGTTGGCCATGAACCCAGAACCTTCTTGCTGTGAGGTGATAGTGCTAATCACTAAACCATCCTCGTGTGAGGATCGAACTCACAACCTTCAGATTATGAGACTGATACGCTCCCTACTGCACTAACGAGGCTTAGTGATCACCATTATTCTATGAGGAAACATTTCTATCCTGATAGCAGTGATCTTTCCAAGGATGATCCCACCCCTACCCACAGGGCATGAGGGCTCAGTGACAGGAGATTTTGGAGCGATGTTTTAGCCAATGCTGTCTACCACCATCATCAAAACGCAAATTGAGGGAATATCTTTTGGAAGAATGGTATTCATTCTGCACCTCTAGTACACTTACAGAGACTTACAGATTCAATACCAAGGTGAATTGAAGCTCAACACCTTACTAAAACACTATATCGGTTTTTCCTTTAATTTGCCACCCCTCTGTATGTACAGTAAGACGTTTTACACCAAAATGTAACTTTCATGTATTAAACTATACAAAGGCCAAGGTTTTGGTACATCAGCGCTATTAACCTTGTGCACATACAAAACCATTTTTCCCCAAGCACGACATATTTAAAGAGATAAAATAAAAACAAAGCACAGCCCATTAAGATTGAGCGCAAACAGACTCGAGAACTGCTTGGGTCACCGGTTATACACGGCAAAGGGCCTTGATCTGAGAATGTTGTCTTGGAATTAAGTATATTCATGTTAATGTTATTTGTGTCAATAATCAAAACTTCTCTGAGGCCCACTTTACACGGGGACGGTCTGAAACAAAAACGCAAAAGTCCGTTTTCGTTCTCACTTTTTTCCGCGTCTACACGACCGTTTTCAAGGAGGAAATCTGCGTCTATACGGTGACGCATAAATGTGTGGAATTCAATTGGATGTGCATGCCAGGCGGCTAGGTGGTGCTGTGAAAGACCTCTGCTATGTCTGCACGCATGCGCAACGTCTTCCGTCTTGTCTGATCTGCACATCTGCGCCGCGAAAACTTTGACTACTCTGGCTATGGTAAGTAAGAAAGTAAGTAAAAAAGTAAGAGCATACTATACCCGCCTCTGTTCATTAACGGTATATGTGCAGATTCGGTATAGATGCTCGAAGGACTCCTGGACGTTTATTAAAGCTGCCAGAGCAGCTTGAAGGTCCGTTGGATCGATGTAATCAGACATGCTCTTACTTTTTTACTTACTTTCTTACTTCCCGGGCTGGCATGTACAGTATATGACATATGTATGATTGTAAACGCGTACCCGACGTGAGCAGATCCGAGCAGAGTTTCGCGTATTGGGTAGTTTAGACGGATATGCAACGGGGGCTGTTTTTAACTTATCCACTCTGGAAGGCGTTTTCAATTTTTTCCGTTTTTCAGCCTCGGAAACGCCGTCCCCATGTAGACGAAAGGCACTTCCGATAAAATATTTAGTCGTTTTTACCCGACAGCGTCCTCGTGTAAACGGGCCCTGAGTGGAAACATCTTGCATCGCTGAAACTGCACCTGGGAACTAGTCTCACTGCTGATCCTAAATAAAGCTTATCCTCTGAGCCAAGATCCTTTTCCAGTGTGAAAAATGGCTAGCCTGATAGTGTTAAGTGAAGTTGAGTGAAGTTATATTTGACATTCCAGGGTAAGAAACAAGACGGAATATGCACATGCTTAAGCTGGATTATTATTATTATTATTATTATTTATCCTATCCATTCACTGGATATGAGCAATCGTGTGCTCTGATTGGTGACTCGACTACTAGGCCATCAGCTCATATACCGTGAATAGAGAAAAACAAAATGGCGGAGCATGTTACTGAACGAACTGAGGATGAAATAAATACTCTACTCAAAAACAAAACCCTCAAAAATACAAAAAAGCAACAAAATATGGAATAAAAGTATTTGATGGTAAGAACGTATCTTTTTTTCCCCCAAGAATTATTATTATAGCATTTTTTCACAAATTGCTCCCGTCATTTCGCTGGTTTGTTTCCATTCTAAGCGGAAATGATTTTGTCTAAATTTTTTATTTATCAAATTTGCAAAAAATAAAAATAATGCTCTGTTTCTCAAAATCCAGTGAATATGGATAGAATAAAACAGTTATCCCACTCAATCTCGTCATACATGGCTTATAGCTGACTCGGTGCTAAGCGCCTCATCGACTATCAGCTCATGTACGACTCAATTTCATGGAATAACTGTTAAATATACAATCCTGTGTAAAAGTCTGAGGCACATGTAAAGAAATGCTGTCGACCAAAAATGGCTTAAAAATAATGAAACGAAATGTTTCAACATTAAAAAAAAAAAAAAACCTATAAACAGCAGTAAGCCATAATAAATGAAGCAAAGTCAATATTTGTTGTGAGACAACCCTTTGCTTAACCCTTTGATGCAAAACACATGCACACCCCTTCTAATGCACAACATGGGTCAAAAATGACCCGCATTCATTTTCCAGGTTATTTCATGCTGACTGAGTTTTTCTTTGCTCTATCTTTTGAAATCAATTTATTTTATGATTGAATATTCCAAGTATTCTTTAAATATCTTGTTTTTAATTACCACAAATCATTAATTTAATTTTTTCTTTCCTACTTTATGAACAAAATTACTTTTTATATTACTACACATGGGTCATCCAAGTGTGATTTAAAATTAAATGTCTTAATACTATAAAAATAATTTGTTTCAAGTAATTACTTTAGCAGTGAATGGGGCCAGTTATTTATTTATTAACTATGTCGTTAGCTAAGCCAACTACAATAAAATTAGCTAACTAAAGTAGAATATGTCAACAGCTCGGTAGCTAATAGTAATTACTTGTAACTTTCTGACAAGTAATCTACTCACTCTCAAGGTAACCTACACATAATCAATTTTTTTCTAAGGTAATGTTAGAACAATTGAAAAACATTACTTGCATGTATTAGATGGGCAAAGGGCGCTGTGCTGAGCTGTGAAATATCTGACACAAGCACAATTCACAGTTCCCACCAAACGCTGGAGTAAACGCATGCGGCTCGGTTCTGACCCATGTGTGTAAACTTGATGTAGAATTACAAAAGCTGTGCTTGTTCATAACTTAAGAAAGGAAAAATAAAAATGATGATTTGTGCTACACAAAAACAAGATATTTACTGCATATTTGGAAAAGTAAATGACAAAATGAATTTATTTCAAAAGTATATCATAGAAACACTCAGCCATACATGAAATAACCTGGAAAATGAATGCAGGTCGTTTTTGACCCATGTTGTGCATTAGAAGGGTAGTGATACAAAAAGGGTTTTTATTCAAAAAGTAAGAAAGGAAAAAATAAAATAAGGATGTATGATGATCAAAAACAAGTTAATTGAGGAATACCTTGAATACTGAATGATGGAATTAATTTATTGCAAAGATATAGAAGATAAAAACTCAGCCGGGTCACTTCTGACCCATGTTTTGCATCAAAGGGTTAAAAAAAAAAAAAACAGTAGTCTCCGGTACAGTGAGTGCAGTTTTATAAGGAAATGAGCTGTAGGTTTTACTGAGCATCTTACAGAACCAGCCACAGTTCTTCTGGACACTTTGACCGTCATACTTGCTTCTTCATTTTGCACCAAAACCCAGCAGCCTTCATTATGTTTTCTTTTTTAATCTGAAAAGTGCTCTCTTATGGAATATGCTGCTCAGATACAGACATTTTTTCCTGTAACGTTTAATTTTGTACTGGAAAACAAACATTTGGAACTTTAAATGTTTTTATACTGACTTGATAATGTAGAAGTCATAAAATAGAAATCTATAACGAAGTTTGTATGGAAAAAAAAATAGTGTACCGAAGACTTTTACACAGTACTTACACCCAGTAAAATAAGTTAGATGAGCGGAATGGGTAAAGAATGGTTTATAGTGAATTTAAATGGAAATATTACAGTGTGAAGGATGATATGATGGCATTTCCACTGTACAGCTCCAGGGTCCCTGGTTCAATCCTGAGCTCAAGGTCCTGACTGTGCAGTGGTTCTACCTGGTTCTCCGATTTCTTGCCTGCTCACAAAAATATGCTGGTAGATGGACTGTTGACTATAAATTAGCACTAAGCGTTCATGTGCGTGCTGCATCCCATCCAAGATGTACTCCGAACTCATACCCAGTGTTCCAGGAATCCACTGCAACACTGGACAGGATAAAGTGGTGACTGAAAATTAATTAACGAATGTAGTATTAACAGGAGAGAGGGAGGTCTATTCTTGCCTTGCACTAAAATACAATCTATATCTGAATTGCTTCGGTATATATAAACTCAAATAGGAATGCAAGGGGGCGGCACGGTGGTGTAGTGGTTAGCGCTGTCGCCTCACAGCAAGAAGGTCCGGGTTCGAGCCCCGTGGCCGGCGAGGGCCTTTCTGTGCGGAGTTTGCATGTTCTCCCCGTGTCCGCGTGGGTTTCCTCTGGGTGCTCCGGTTTCCCCCACAGTCCAAAGACATGCAGGTTAGGTTAACTGGTGACTCTAAATTGAGCGTAGGTGTGAATGTGAGTGTGAATGGTTGTCTGTGTCTATGTGTCAGCCCTGTGATGACCTGGCGACTTGTCCAGGGTGTACCCCGCCTTTCGCCCGTAGTCAGCTGGGATAGGCTCCAGCTTGCCTGCGACCCTGTAGAACAGGATAAAGCGGCTAGAGATAATGAGAGATGAGAGAGGAATGCAAGGTGCTTAAAAATAGGGGAAAAAAAAGCATCCTATTATTCCAGTGTATCCCACAAGCTTTAACTATTTGGCCTTGCCAAAAATGAATGTGTCTCTTCCCTGGAGACAAAATGTCTAATAGCTCTGTAGGGTGTCAGTGCTTTCCGAAGAAAAATCACACTTTTTTTTTTTTTAACACAGAGACATAAATACACTACTGTTCAAAAGTTTGGGGTCACCCAGACAATTTTGTGTTTTCCATGAAAAGTCACACTTTTTCCCACCATAAGTTGTAAAATGAATAGAAAATGTAGTCAAGACATTTTTCTAGCCATTTTGAGCATTTAATCGACCCCACAAATGTGATGCTCCAGAAACTCAATCTGCTCAAAGGAAGGTCAGTTTTATAGCTTCTCTAAAGAGCTCAACTGTTTTCAGCTGTGCTAACATGATTGTACAAGGGTTTTCTAATCATCCATTAGCCTTCTGAGGCAATGAGCAACACATTGTACCATTAGAACACTGGAGTGAGAGTTGCTGGAAATGGGCCTCTATACACCTATGGAGATATTGCACCAAAAACCAGACATTTGCAGCTAGAATAGTCATTTACCACATTAGCAATGTATAGAGTGGATTTCTGATTAGTTTAAAGTGATCTTCATTGAAAAGAACAGTGCTTTTCTTTCAAAAATAAGGATATTTCAAAGTGACCCCAAACTTTTGAACGGTAGTGTATGTCTTCAGAAAAGTAAATAGCCTGGTCAATAAAATCCATCTCTGGCAACCCTTTACCTGCTGTGATATTTATTAGTTTAATTTCCTTCATTTGGTGAAACATTCAGACATGGCTAGTGACCTGTCACTCCATACTGCACTCTGAATTGGACAGTAAGCACACACAAATATTGTGCAACTGGAAATGCAAATGATTCACTTCACAGATAATACACTCAGATGTCTATTAATGATCAAATTAAAGGAGTAAACAGGCACAGAAAAAGTGAAATGAAATCTGAACGACGGCGCTCTATTCTCACCTGAAGAACAATGAGTGTGTGCAAGTGTGTGATTACAAATTAAATCTGCAAATTTGCAACCATTATCATATAAAATCGTAGGTTCCATCTGCAGAGCTGCACTGAATGATGTCTAAAACGCATTCATACCAAACACTTTCACATCCACTATTTATGAGTTCACGGATCAGCGTGTGAATGTCTAATTGTTTCTGGTGTATTTATCTATTCTGTTGAACAAAGAGCCAATTTTCCTTTCTCAGTCTAGAAAGCCATATTGTTTCACTATTGCAGCAAACTTTTACAAAAGACACAAAACTGTCCTGGCATTTCAAACACGAGGCAGTATAACCGTAGGTTTACACAGCACTCATTAGACGCTCTGACTAATTGAAACACGAACAGAATTGGAGCAGCTGCAGAGATTCATTTATGCTTTTTATCTTTTTTTTTTTATAACACGAGGCCTTGCTGTATTCAATATGAACACTCATAATCTGGAACAGTCCTCGTCAAACTGCATAATGGCATAATGAATCTGGATTTTAGTCAAACATTTCGTCCAACTCCTTAACGGCATAATGAATTTGGATCTTATGGAGTCTCAGATTGGGTGGGAATATGCCATGGGGAAGCGATCACAGTTAACAACAGCAGATGGTATCTGACAGCCATGTTTGTTGTCATGCAAGTCACAATACGCCTTGTTGCCAAGGACGACACCTGATCATTAAGCTGTTCGATACAGGGTTGAACATTTGCAGTGGAAGGCACGAACAAGGCTAGTTTACTGCTAGCGAAGTGACTTTTATGCTTTACTGCCATTCTTTAAGTATTCAGATTGTTCATTAAAAAAAAAAATTCTCAAAAAAATAATTGCAGATTGTAAAACAAATGAAGCAGTTGCTTTGGGGCTTGTTTACATATAGCCTTGTAGTGTACATACACTACAGTAATTAGGCAAACATACTGTATGTGCTTTCTGAAAAATAGCACCGATTCATTGCAAACAGCCATTAATTGCAAAACAACAGTATTTAAGGTTCAGTATAATAACTAAAGAAGAATTGCAGATATACAATGCTATATTTGCAAGGCGTATGTTTAAAGGCATCCGAGGAAAAGAGGCATTTCTTTATATCGACTGAATGTCATTTGAAGAACTGTATTTGTTGCTGATATCACTTATTTTTCTGCCAGAGAATAATCCATGAAATTTTATTTTTGCTTTTGACAGAATGTTAGTCCAGAATATAATATGAAACGTCACAGATTCAATAAGTGACTTGTAGGCAGCGGTTATAACGTCTTCTCATTTCATCTCATTATCTCTAGCCGCTTTATCCTGTTCTACAGGGTCGCAGGCAAGCTGGAGCCTATCCCAGCTGACTACGGGCGAAAGGCGGGGTACACCCTGGACAAGTCGCCAGGTCATCACAGGGCTGACACATAGACACAGACAACCATTCATACTCACATTCACACCTACGGTCAATTTAGAGTTACCAGTTAACCTAACCTGCATGTCTTTGGACTGTGGGGGAAACCGGAGCACCCGGAGGAAACCCACGCGGACACGGGGAGAACATGCAAACTCCACACAGAAAGGCCCTCGCCGGCCACGGGGCTCGAACCCGGACCTTCTTGCTGTGAGGCGACAGCGCTAACCACTACACCACCGTGCCGCCCTGAAAACTTTCACATATTTGGTATAATTTGTTATTAAAAAAATCTAACCGTATTTGTTCCAGTGATTCCGTGAAAGATTCGTTTTCTGTCTTAATGTTGACAGGTCAATTTTTTAACAGTAAAAACAACTAGATAGATACTGTGACTAAAGTCACAGTGATTTGTGCCAGCTGTTACAAACCGGGACGTCTGGTCACAGTACCCTATAGATCTGGAATGGTAAGAGATACAGAATGATGCTTAGTGAGGAAAAGCCGCCCTGAACAAAATGAAAAAAAAAACTGATTGAAAAAATAATGAAAATTGACAGCTATAAAAATCCTGGGTTTTTTTTTCATGGATCATTCCGGATCAGTGATCTGGATCACCACCAAAACTCATAGCAACGTAATTCAGCCCAGAGGTATTCTTCATGTGAAATTTGGTGATGATTGGTTGAAAACTGAGGGAGAAATAGCGTCCTAAAAAACATCAAGAGAATCTTCTTCTTCTTCTGGCTGCTCCCGATTAGGGGTCGCCACAGCGGATCATTCGTCTCCATTGCTCCCTGTCTTCCGCGTCCTTCTCTACCACACCTGCCACTTTCATGTCCTCTCTCACCACATCCATGTACAGTTCCTTGCAAAAGTATTCATACCCCTTGAACTTTTTCACATTTTTCCACCTTACAACCACGCACTTAAAAGTTTTTTATTGAGATTTTATGTGATAGACCAACACAGAGTAGCACATAATTGTGAAGTGAAATGAAAATGATAAATGGTCTTCAAAATTTGAAACAAATAAAAATCTGAAAAATGTGATGTGCATTAGTATTCAGCTCCCCTGTGTCAATACTTTGTAGAGCCACCTTTTGCTGCAATTACAGCTGCAAGTCTTTTGTGGTATGTCTCTACTAGCTTTGCACATCTAGACACTGAAATTTTGCCCATTCTTCTTTGCAAAATAGCTCAAGCTCAGCCAGATTGGATGGAGAGCGTCTGTGAACAGCAATTTTCAAGTCTTGCCACAGATGCTCAATGGGATTTGGGTCTGGACTTTGACTGGGCCATTCTAACACATGAATATTCTTTGATCTAAACCATTCCATTGTAGCTCTGGCTGTATGTTTAGGGTCATTGTCTTGCTGGAAGGTGAATCTCCTTCCCCGTCTCAAGTCTTTTGCAGCCTCCAACAGGTTTTCTTCCAGGATTGCCCTGTATTTAGCTCCATCCATCTTCCCATCAACTCTGACCAGCTTCCCTGTCCCTGCTGAAGAAAAGCATCCCCATAGCATGATGCTGCCACCGCCATGTTTCACAGTGAGGATGGTGTGTGCAGGGTGATGAGCAGTGTTAGTTTTCCGCCACACATAGCGCTTTGCATTTAGGCCAAAAAGTTCAACTTTGGTCTTATCTGACCAAAGCACCTTCTTCCACATGTTTGCTGTGTCCCCTACATGGCTTCTTATGCCTGTCTTTCAACAATGGCTTTCTTCTTGCCACTCTTCCAAAAAGGCCAGATTTGTGGAGTGTACGACTTATAGTTGTCCTGTGCACAGATTCTCCCACCTGAGCTGTGGATTTCTGCAGCTCCTCCAGAGTGATCATGGGCCTCTTGGCTGCTTCTCTGACCAGTGCTCTCCTTGCTCGCTCTGTCAGTTTAGGTGGACAGCCATGTCTTTGTACCGTAGGTCTGCAGTTGTGCCATACTTTTTCCATTTTTGAATGATGGATTGAACAGTGCTTCTTGAGATGTTCAGAGCTTGGGATATTTTTTTATAACCTAACCCTGCTTTAAACTTCTCCAGAACTTTATCCCTGACCTGTCTGGTGAGTTCTTTGGTCTTCATGATGCTGTTTGTTCTTCAGTGTTCTCTAACAAACCACTGAGGCCTTCACAGAACAAGTGTATTTATGCTGAGAGTAAATTACACACAGTAGGACTCTATTAACTAATTAGATGACTTCTGAAGGCAATTGATTGCACTGGATTGTATTTAGAGGTATCAGAGGACAGGGGGCTGAATACTAATGCACACCACATTTTTCAGATTTTTATTTGTTTAAAATTTTGAAGACCATTTATCATTTTCGTTTCACTTCACAATTATGTGCTACTCTGTGTTGGTCTATCACATAAAATCTCAATAAAAAAACTTAAGTTTGTGGTTGTAAGGTGGAAAAATGTGAAAAAGTTCAAGGGGTATGAATACTTTTGCAAGGCACTGTATCTCCTCTTTGGCCTTCCTTGTTTTCGTTTGCCTGGCAGCTCCATCCTCAACATTCTCCTTCCCACATGCTCTGCATCTCTTCTCAGGATGTGCCCGTACCATCTCAGTCTCATCTCTCTTAGCTTAATTCCCAAGCTCTCCACATGTGCCGTCCCTCTGATGTGCTCGTTCCTTATCCTGTCCAACCTCCCATCGCAAACCTTAACATCCTCAACTCCGCCACCTCCAACTTTGCCTCCTGTCTCTTCGTTAAGGGTACGGTCTCCAATCCATACATCACAGCTGGTCTCACTACTGCCTTATACATCTTACCTTTCACTTTTGCTGGGACTTTCTGATCACAAATGACTCCCAAAATCCTTCTCCAACTGCTCCACCCTGCCTGCACTCTCTTTCTCACCTCACTATCGCAGCCCCCATTTTCCTGCACAGTTGACTCCAGGTACTTGAATTCACCAACTTTCTTTACATCTACTCCTTGCATCTTCACTACACTCTCATCCCCGTTCTCATTGATGCACATGTATTAAGAGAATAATAATAATAATAATAATAATAATAAAGTAGAAAGATCCTGAGTGAGAGTAAAAATTTGCACTACCGTTGCTAGCACAAATTAATCACCACAAACACAGAGTTACCATAGATACCTGTACACCTTCATAAATGAGCGTCTATCATGACCGGAAGTGTTAACAAGTAGACTTGGCATTCAGAGCACTTGTGAATTGGAAGGGACTTGGCATTCAGAGCACTTGTGAATTGGAAGGCTATCTTTTTAATTTCTGTGCCACATACTCTATAAAGTAGCGATGCTTACCTTTTATTCTAATTTGCAGCACGGTGGTGTAGTGATTAGCACTGTCGCCTCACAGCAAGAAGGTTCTGGGTTCGAGCCCAGCGGCTGACAGGGGGCCTTTCTGTGTGGAGTTTGCATGTTCTCCCCATGTCTGCATGGGTTTCCTCTGGGTGCTCCAGTTTCCCCCACAGTTAGGTTAACATGGGGCGGCCTTGGGCTGAAGTGCCCTTGAGCAAGGTACCTAACCCCCAACTGCTCCCCGGGTGCTGTAGTATGGCTGCCCACTGCTCTGGGGGTGTGTGCGCGCACGTATGTTCACTGCTTCAGATGGGTTAAATGCAGGATGAATTTCACTGTGCTTGAATGTGCATGTGACAAATAAAGGCTTCTTCTTCTTAAAATGCAACAGTAAGTACTTAAGATAAAACGCCTAAAAAATATTGAAAATCAATTCTCATTTGCAGTTGTTTGCGAAAGTTGACTGCTAAAGAAAAGTGACCTTGCAAGATAATGAGAGAATTTTTTAACATAACCGAGTCTTGTGTGGTAAAAGTTGTCTTTTGAAGCCGCAAATCCTTCATTTCCTTGATTATTAGATGGATGTGTGTCGTGTCACGGGTTTTTTGTACCAGATGCTCTGTTTACAGGATGCATAGAAACGGTGTTGAAAAGTGTGCAATATTTAGCACCGTTTTCGTTGGCTGATCCAGTAAATATCAACAAATAATCACCTCAATAGCACCCCTACAGGATACATTTACCACTTTTAACATCATCCACAGGGCGGCACGGTGGTGTAGTGGTTAGCGCTGTCGCCTCACAGCAAGAAGGTCCTGGGTTCGAGCCCCGGGGCCGGCGAGGGCCTTTCTGTGTGGAGTTTGCATGTTCTCCCCATGTCCGCGTGGGTTTCCTCCGGGTGCTCCGGTTTCCCCCACAGTCCAAAGACATGCAGGTTAGGTTAACTGGTGACTCTAAATTGACCGTAGGTGTGAGTGTGAATGGTTGTCTGTGTCTATGTGTCAGCCCTGTGATGACCTGGTGACTTGTCCAGGGTGTACCCCGCCTTTCGCCCATAGTCAGCTGGGATGGGCTCCAGCTTGCCTGCGACCCTGTAGAAGGATAAAGCGGCTAGAGATAATGAGATGAGAACATCATCCACGACTGTATTGGACTGAGGCTGGTTCTAGAGGACTTGAGACAAGGACTCGTTTTAAATGACTACCTTGTAGTTACTGTCCAGAACTGGAAATGAGCCTACACTCAACAGCATCCACTCATTGTACATGTCCTGACTGATTCTGAGTCCTGGTCTCCATGTTTTCAACACAGCATGTTCAGAGGTCAGAAAGAATAAAAACACATTTTATGACTATCTTGTATCAACAACCGTTCTAGCTTTGTTGGTAACAGTTTGTACAAGTTAAAGTTGGTCCCGTGTTCGAAACACAGTATTGGCGACTAATATTCTAACATCATTGGCACAGCACCAAAAATGAATTTGTCATGGTGCCAACCAATCCATGAGGCATCAAATTAAATTACCTATAGCTGTTTTGCAAATCCATAGCAAAAGTGGTGTCAGTCTGGTCCAAAAATATACTTTAGACCGAGCTGAAACATCATGTACATCAGGGACATTTTGAAGGCTTTCTGCCTGGAAAATGGACCATTTTGGGTTATGCACACATGATTTCAGGTCAGATTTACAGTAACTTCCCTTGGTCCAATTTCACTTTAGTTTGTATTTCCTGCATACAGAGGCTTGCACTGCAAAAATCTGAAAACTGAATTTGAGGAGAAAATTCCTTAAAGCAGATACGCAGAACCTTTATTTTTAAATAAATTTCTGAGTGGATAGTATCTCCATCCTTGACTCTTGTATGCTGCATAAATGGGAATAAACAAATATATATTTTTGAGAGTTAAAATCGACCGCAAAGTTGGTATTCGAGCTGCCCCGCTTAGCCAGCCAGCCCTGAGTGCGTGACGTCACAGCGGGAACCGGTTTTAAGGCCGAGGCCTTTGACAGCTATAGACCAAAGTCATATAAATAAAAATTTATGGTAAAAGTAAGAAATCCCGTTACCGACTCGCTCAACTAAGACTGATTTGACTTCATTGATTGTGGGTTGACTCTCATTAAAACAGGATAGGTGTTATAACTTATGCAACATACATGTACATGCATGCATTTTCACTGATAAAACATAAAAAGCTAATTAAATAATCAGATGAACTGAGACAATCACATTCTGAAGCAAATTAAATACTCTTATACCGGTAACTTAAACACACAATACAAGTTACATGGATTAATCTAAATGCAGGTAAACAACAAGTGTTGTTTTATATCCAAATGAGAGTCACATCTTACCCGTCTGTGTTCTTGCTTCTTGAAAGCCGATCTTGTGGCCGATTGTTTTGAAACAATCTGACTTTCGGTTGTTCATTCAGTTCTCTGTTCATTCGCTTCTTCCACGCAAGGGCGAGATGGTAGCAATATCCAGCGGAGAAATCAGACGGCTGCACCACTCATTCTCCATTTTCTCCGTACTGAGTACTCCACCATTACTGCTCAGCTCAGGCAGTTACTAAAACCCGGGATGGGACGGGACGTCACCGGTTTTAGCAACAACCATGGGGAGGTCACTGTCCAAGCGATAATATGTCACGTCCCGTTCCATCCCGGGTTTTAGCAACAACCCTCGGCTCACACTCCGGGAGAACTGGTGCAACTGAACTTACTTTCCTTTTCTTGTAGTTTTCTTTTCCTTTAATTGTTGGTACTGCACCCTCTTTCAATACAGGCTTATAGCCAACGCTCCCCAACAGATCAGAGGTCTCGTACAAGTCTTCAGTAAAATGTGCAGAGCAGAGGAGAGAACACGTCGTAGCCGCCCAATGTGCCCATGAACTTCTCGCAAAACATGTCCAAATCTTTGCAGTTTGAACATTCTTGGGCCATGAATGCAACATAAATCCACCTTCTGTCGTGTTGCTGCACCCGCCAGCAACACATCTACGTGGCATAGCGATAAATTAGCTCAAAATGGAGGATCGGAGTTGCAGTCAGCTCTGTGTTTTAGTATAGCGGAAATGGCAATGAGATCGATAGACTTCCTGCTGTGACGTTACGGACGTCAAGGCCATTCACTCAGACTGCTACCTATATGAATCATTTTAATCATAAAAATTACTATATTAGATTTATTGTTAGTGCTTAAAACTATTCCTGTGCCATTCTTGAGGTCTCAAGGCATTTATAAACGAAAGTGAGGCCATGGTTCTGTGTATCTCCTTTAACACTAATGAAATTATCTTGCTGCATGGACAGATAATTTTACTTGACAAGACATCTTGGAATAAGTTGGTTACAACCTAGAACTAGTTTTAATAATCTCAGAGTTGGTGTCTTGAATTCATCTAATAGGAAATACTAGATCGTTTCAACTATATTCTAACTTAAGATATCATTTTTGCAGTGTAGAAGAATACAAGACACCAACTCTGAGGTTATTAAAACTAGTTCTAAATTGTAACCAACTTATTCCAAGATGTCTTGTCAAGTAAAATTATCTGTCCATGCAGCAAGATAATTTCATTAGTGTTAAGGAATTTTCTCCTCAAATTCAGTTATCAGTTTTTTGCAGTGTGGTAGTTTAATGCAGCAGGTATAACTCAAAATCCATAATCTGAGCATCTGGTATGAAAATCTGGTGGACTGACACGTATATAAAAATTCTTCAGCACCAGCAACTCTGTGAAAGGCCAATCTGGTGAGAAAATGTTGCTGGTTCAATCGAATATAAAGAATTTAATGATTTATTACTTGTGCATGGAGTTCTGGATGATCAAAGTTTAATTGTTTTAATAACAGTAAGTGATTAGAGGGAGAGAGGGGAAAGGAGGACTGACATCAGGACAAAAGGAACAGGTCTGATGGAGGTTAGGGGAGAAAAAAATAGTAAATGTAAAGTTTGTACCTTTCAACTGAGACTTTTTTTTTTATAATTTCATTACTATTTTACGAACAATTTAAAGGATCTTGCAGATTTGTGCTGATAAGTCTCATCTCATCTCATTATCTCTAGCCACTTTATCCCTCTACAGGGTCGTAGGCAAGCTGGAGCCTATCCCAGCTGACTACGGGCGAAAGGCGGGGTACACCCTGGACAAGTCACCAGGTCATCACAGGGCTGACACATAGACACAGACAACCATTCACACCTACGGTCAATTTAGAGTCACCAGTTAACCTAACCTGCATGTCTTTGGACTGTGGGGGAAACCGGAGCACCCGGAGGAAACCCACGCGGACACGGGGAGAACATGCAAACTCCGCACAGAAAGGCCCTCGCCGGCCCCGGGGCTCGAACCCAGGACCTTCTTGCTGTGAGGCAACAGCGCTAACCACTACACCACCGTGCCGCCCCTGTGCTGATAAGTGTTATGTTGAAAATGTCAGTTTTGTTATACTTTATAAATTATACTTTTTCTGATTGAACCGACTAAAACTGAAAAATCTTTTCGCTGTATAAATGAATAACATTCTGAGGACCAGTAACTAACATTAGCGCAGAGACATTCTTAAAAGCTGATGGATAGCATTTATATCAGTAGATCCATGGTCAATAGAAATTATGATGCGATCTACTGTAGAGCCTTATGCTCTTTCCTCTAAAAGCAATGACAAAGAGACATTCTGAGTTAATCTGATGGGATTAAGAGTTGGCAGTGGGAGGGGTTTTCATTCTTCTCATTGAATGGAATGGAAATTTTTTATCTTTCTCAGTGAATACCCCTCCCACTGCCAACCCTTTATCCCAAAACAATAGGACATACATTTTTTGATGGCCAGCTAATTGTCCAAATCAGTGGCACAGTTTTAAGTTTTTGTGCTTGATACATTCCTAAGACTGAACAGAATCACCTCAAGTGACCAAGACGGTTCGTCACGATGGGCAAGGTCACGCTTTTCACACATTCCAACACAGTTCTAAAACTGCTTTTGACAGCATCTTCATTTATCTGTTATTTTTTTAAAGTACATTCATGACATCCACACTACATAGAGATTATTGTAGCTGAACTTGTACTGAATACAAAAAAGTCATATGACTTTGAAAATGCTGCTTAGATTTGTTGAAATTGACAACAAAATCAGAGCATACCAAAATCATTAGTGTGCCAGAAAATACCCTCAGATCCCAGAGGGTTAATCTATAAGAGGAAGAATGATGGATCTGAATTCCCACCTATACAACCTTCTTTCTTTTCCACAGCATGTCTGTAGGTGCCATCTGAACAGTCTTAACTTGTCTAAAAACACATTTGCTGTGTCCGAAATCTCTCACTACTCACTACATAGTGGACTATATAGCGAGTTTGCCATTTTGTAGTGCTAGCTGAATATATAGTGAGAATTATTACCCTCTATATAGTGGACTCATAGTATCCCACAATGCATCATGAAAAGTAGTGTACAACCGATGGTCACTAACCAAGCAATATATACATAGCATCATGCATTGCGGTTGCATGAGACAAATTTACAAGTTGTGGTTACGAAAATGGCAATAATATTGTTGTGTGTTGGGGGTGAACGGACGGAGGAAGAAACACATTATAAACAGACATTCAAGTACATCTAAAAATAGTAAGAGAATAGAAAATAAGCTAAAATAGAATAAGACAGATAAAATACAAAATTAAAAGTTAGAGTGAAGAGCGAGGAATTAATCAAAAGCCTCAAATTTGATTTAATAAAAGGCAGTGGCAAAAAAAAAAAGTATTCAACCTTGATTTAAAAGAACTGAAAGATGCGGCAGACACAGACTACTTTGTATTTATTAATGTGTGAAATACACTCAGTATAATATGGATTTATCACAAAAATACATGCATATATTTAGTATTTTGAAAACCCACCAGCCGACTGATCTGGCACGTTTTAATTGTGCGACAGTGATGATGTAAATAACGGCACAATGGAGTAGTGTCCGAAAGTGTTTTTTCATTTTATCAATGAGCTCACTATATAGTCCTCTATATAGTAATTCCCTATATAGTGAGTAGGGAGTAGTGAATGAGTGATTTCGGACACAGCAATTCTTTTTATTTGTGAATGTGTTAAAAACATTTGCAGCATGCCACATAATAGCAGTCAAAAGTCTGGACACACTATTCATAGCTTTTTCTGTATTGTGACTATTTTCTACATTGTGGAACAATACTGAAGACATCAATACTATGAAATAACATCTAGAACATGTATGGAATTATGTGGTAAAGAAAAACATTAAAGAAAACAAAACAAGTTTCATATTTTAGATTCTTCAAAGTACCCAGCGTTTACCTTGATGACGCTTTGCACACTATTGGCATTATCTTAACCAGCTTCATGAGGTAGTCACCTGAAATGCTTTTCAGTTAACAGGTGTGGCCTCGTCAAAAGTTAATTAGTGCAATTTCTTGCCTTCTTAATGCGTTTGAGATCAAACAGTAAATAGCAAATAATAACAATACAGTAAATAGCCCTATTCCACTACTGTAGTAATCCATATTATGTCAAGAGCCGCTCAACTAAGTAAAAAGAAACGACATCCATCATTACTTTAAGACATGAAGTGACTTTTAATTAAATAAAATAATAAAAAAAACACCATTGAATTTGAAGCTGCGTCCAAACATTTGTCTAGGACTGTATATGGCAGCTCTACAACAATGAACATACTTTACTGGTTAAAAGCTGTCCACCAATCACCCTGAAACTCACTGCAGACTGTGCCAATACTTTTTCCAGCAGATCATCCTGAAGCAAGTTGTTGACTTGGTGAATTTTGCAATGATTTCATGGAGGCAAACTGTCTCAAAAATAGTTTTGTCAACTAATAAAATGCAAGTAAGCAATATATGCCACTTGTGGGATGCCTCAAGGATGACTACTACTTTTTTTTTTTTTTTACCTCCACTGACTGTGTTGGAGGAGATAATTTTTTTGCCTCTATTTGTTTGTTTGTTTGACTTTTCCCAATGGAACACAAAAAGTAGTGAACAGATTTTGATGAAATTTTGAAGAAAGGTGGGCCATGAGCCAAGGAACAATTTGTTCGATTTTGATTCAAACCCGAATATGTGGCTTGGCAAAAGTATGCACTCTATCGAGTGCCCTTCTAGGTTTTTTAAAAATAAAAATGTGATTGTACAGGTTTTACACAATTTAAAAAATATTTTTCTAGCCATAGAATATACATAATTATTATACATACAGGACACTTTTTCGATGGAATAAAAACATGTATTCTATTCCCTTCTAGCGGGTTTCGTTCATTTGGTTTGATAGCATGCAATATTGTTAGCATATCACTTATCCTAAGTGTATTACATCACTCTACCCAATAGAGAATGAACATTGAATATGGTTTACGATATTGCAGTGTTGTCTTGACAACATGACATCACACGTTGGAGCTGATGCGAATATCAACTGAGAAAGTTTTCGGATGCGCAGAAGCATTTCTTTGTTCGCTGGCAGTGCCCACAGTAAACTGAAAATGCCATAAGATCTGTATTACACGCTAGCGAGTGACTGTGACAATTTGTAAACAAACATGGCTGCCAGGTTTGTTTCATCCAATGTGTCTGTACAATAATAATAACATTGGCTGGCTTTTTTTTCGTGGTATATCAGATATATTCCATTCAACTCATCTTCGATTTGTTCAATATCATGCTAGCTGAATGGAACATATCTGATATACCACTCAACGCCAACCAACAGTATTTAAATATATCATTTTGAAGGTAGACTGATATTATTAATATCAGTGCATACTATATTATCAATGAAAATAAAACATACTAAAGGATGAATAATGAACAGAGAAGCAAACTAGAAGGGCACTCAGTAGAGTTCATACCTCCACCAAGCCACATGTCAACATTAAAATCAAATCACTTGAACATAGGATAATAGTAAAGCTGTACACCAAACTTCATCAAAATCCATTCACTACTTTTTTAAGTTACATTACCCTAACCCTCCCAAAGGGATCAATAAAGTTTTATCTAATCTAATCTAATCTAATCTAATCTAATCTAATCTAATCTAATCTAATCTAATCTAATCTAATCTAATCTAATCTATCTGGATTTGTATCAAAATCTAATCAATTGTTCCTTGGCCCATACCCCCCTTACCTCAAAATTTCATCAAAATCCTTTCATTACTGTTTGAGTTACATTGGGAACAAGCGAAAACATAGCCTCCTCCAACAAAGTTGGCGGAGGGAATGAGGGTTAACAGAAAACAGCTGTGTTTGATTGTCAGGTGAATGAGAGTGAACCATAACATCCGAACTGGACTGGATTGACTATATGGTGGCTCCTGGATTACCAGTGGATTCTGATCAACCTGTTTCAAGGATTTCAGCACATTGATTCCCACCACAACACGTTATTTTTAGTAATATTCAGTTTCAGAGAGCTCTCCTCTAACCAGGTGGTGAGTGCTTCCACATACTGAGAATAAAAGAGTTGTCCGTTAGAAATCCCACAAGCGCCATGCCTATGCACATTTGAAATGATTGCTATTTTGTGTTATTTCACTGGTGTAAATTAAGAACAGTGGAGGAGATTGGAAGCAGCCTGAGGGGGGCATTTGGATTTTATAGTCGACATAAAACCATTTACCACATGCTGTGCCCTGTCACGTAAAAAGTGTGTATCATCAAGTTGCTTCAGGATGGTCTATTCAAACTAGAGATGTACAGTGGTGCTTGAAAGTTTGTGAACCCTTTAGAATTTTCTATATTTCTGCATAAATATGACCTAAAACATCATCAGATTTTCACACAAGTCCTAAAAGTAGATAAAGAGAACCCAGTTAAACAAATGAGACAAAAATATTATACTTGGTCATTTATTTATTGAGGAAAATGATTCAATATTACATATCTGTGAGTGACAAAAGTATGTGAACCTCTAGGATTAGCAGTTAATTTGAAGGTGAAATTAGAGTCAGGTGTTTTCAATCAATGGGATGACAATCAGGTGTGCATGGGCACCCTGTTTTATTTAAAGAACAGGGATCTATCAAAGTGGGCGGCACGGTGGTGTAGTGGTTAGCGCTGTCGCCTCACAGCAAGAAGGTCCTGGGTTCGAGCCCCAGGGCCGGCGAGGGCCTTTCTGTGTGGAGTTTGCATGTTCTCCCCGTGTCCGCGTGGGTTTCCTCCGGGTGCTCCGGTTTCCCCCACAGTCCAAAGACATGCAGGTTAGGTTAACTGGTGACTCTAAATTGACCGTAGGTGTGAATGTGAGTGTGAATGGTTGTCTGTGTCTATGTGTCAGCCCTGTGATGACCTGGCGACTTGTCCAGGGTGTACCCCGCCTTTCGCCCGTAGTCAGCTGGGATAGGCTCCAGCTTGCCTGCGACCCTGTAGAAGGATAAAGCGGCTAGAGATAATGAGATGAGATGAGATGAGATCTATCAAAGTCTGATCTTACACTTCCACAAACATGTGTTGTGATCATGGCACGAACAAAGGAGATTTCTGAGGACCTCAGAAAAAGTGTTGTTGATGCTCATCAGGCTGGAAAAGGTTACAAAACCGTCTCTAAAGAGTTTGGACTCCACCAATCCACAGTCAGACAGATTGTGTACAAATGGAGGAAATTCAAGACCATTGTTACCCTCCCCAGGAGTGGTTGACCAACAAAGATCACTCCAAGAGCAAGGCGTGTAATAGTCGGCGAGGTCACAAAGGACCTCAGGGTAACTTCCAAGCAACTGAAGGCCTCTCTCACATTGGCTAATGTTAATGTTCATGAGTCCACCATCAGGAGAACACTGAACAACAGTGGTGTGCATGGCAGGGTTGCAAGGAGAAAGCCACTGCTCTCCAAAAAGAACATTGCTGCTTGTCTGCAGTTTGCTAAAGATCACATAGACAAGCCAGAATGTTATTGGAAAAATGTTTTGTGGACGGATGAGACCAAAATAGAACTTTTTGGTTTAAATGAGAAGCGTTATGTTTGGAGAAAGGAAAACACTGCATTCCAGCATAAGAACCTGATCTCATCTGTGAAACATGGTGGTGGTAGTATCATGGTTTGGGCCTGTTTTGCTGCATCTGGGCCAGGACGGCTTACCATCATTGATGGACCAATGAATTCTGAATTATACCAGCCAATTCTAAAGGAAAATGTCAGGACATCTGCCCATGAACTGAAACTCAAGAGAAGGTGGGTCATGCAGCAAGACAACGATCCTAAGCACACAAGTCACTCTACCAAAGAATGGTTAAAGAAGAGTAAGGTTAATGTTTTGGAATGGCCAAGTCAAAGTCCTGACCTTAATCCAATTGAAATGTTGTGGAAGGACCTGAAGCGAGCAGTTCATGTGAGGAAACCCACCAACATCCCAGAGTTGAAGCTGTTCTGTATGGAGGAATGGGCTAAAATTCCTCCAAGCCGGTGTGCAGGACTGATCAACAGTTACCGGAAACATTTAGTTGCAGTTATTGCTGCACAAGGGGGTCACACCAGATACTGAAAGCAAAGGTTCACATACTTTTGCCACACACAGATATGTAATACTGGATCATTTTCCTCAATAAACAAATGACCAAGTATAATATTTGTGTCTCATTTGTTTAACTGGGTTCTCTTTATCTACTTTTAGGACTTGTGTGAAAATCTGATGATGTTTTAGGTCATATTTATGCAGAAATATAGAAAATTCTAAAGGGTTCACAAACTTTCCAGCACCACTGTAGCTGAAATACATGAAATACATTAACACATTATTTGGAATGAACAGAAAATGTGTTTGAAAGAGATATAAATACAGATATGAATAGCAGGCAAACGATTTATTATCTGAGAACACCAGGAAAGGTTCAAATAGCATTTGCTTGAGATTAAAGGTGTGCATCAGGACAAGGATCCAATGAACGGGATGTTTTTTTTTTTTACTTTCACGCAGTCTTGCTGTGAAGGCCGTGATCATTAATCTGTCTGGTCAGGGTCATGGTGACTTAAATTAGGCACCTTGTTTATTAATACTTCTGGAAACAGAACAACTGAGGTTTCATGATGCCAAGTCGGGGCTTAAATCTGAATACAGATACAGAGTTGGATCTTTGGAGCACTAAACAGACACAGACATATATAGATATAGATGGTTGTACTGTATTACACCCCTAGTTCTATCACTGGAGTGGAGGAGTCAAGGAGGTTCACTCATAACTTTCATTTCTGACTCCATGCTTTCGGTAAACAGCAGTGACCCCAGGTTGTGCTTCTTGTTTGCCAGGAGACATACATAAGCTCTACAAACTATCATATCATGCTGCCAAGTTATCCTTCACCTCCACAGAGACGTTATAGAAAACTGCTTTCTCCATGGCTCAATAGAGATGTCAATGCTACTGGCCTGTAGTCTCTTCCATCTATAGCAATGATCTTCTTGGCAAGATGGATGATGGTATTCTATCAAAGCTGGAGTCACACAGCAGCTGAAAAGTTGTGCCAAAACACAGTTCTTGCTGTGCCAGGTACTCTTGGATCACTGTGCATTTAAACCTAAATCAGGCTTAGGAACCTTTCTGGGGTTTCTAAATTTGGCCCTTGACAGGAGAAGGCTGATATCAGAGCACAAAGGTGCACATTCCTTCCTTGGATCCACAGTACTCGACAATGTTAGAGTTCAGTGGCAAAACATTCTCTAATGCAGGAGCTCCAGTGTATACCATGGCTGATGAACATACAGTGGTTAGAGTAAAGGCCAATTTATGCTGACAACGCAGTCCTCGCAGAGTCGCAGATGGCGTCTGCGTAGCCCCCCCCTTCGCAGACGCTCTGCGTGCACCTCCCAAAAATTGTGACCACCGCAGAAGCCTCGCAGACAGCGTCGCAGACAAGAGGGCTCTGATTGGTCCACTCTACATCCGCTGTACACGCACTTCCGCTTCCCTACTTTCCCGGTTTGGTTTGTTTTCACGACCACCATTTTTAAAAACACGAGCGAAGATGGAGCAGCACGAAGAGCGGTTGATCGAGGAAGTGAGGAAGTACGTACATCTATACGACTCCAGTTCTAGTCATTATAAGTAACCGGAGGATAAACACTCCACTAACCACACCCACCAACTACTCCTAGCGCCCCCTTGCGTTGTGGCGGTGAATAACATCATGCACGCCTATTACTCCCCGCTCAACAATAAATTACAACTGTCTGCGAAAAGCTATCTGCGAAAGCCTTGTCGCAAGAGCATGCAGAGGCCCTAAGGGTTGTTCATTTCTCTCCCAATTTCTTCCTGTATTTCTTTTTTTCCCTCCAAATTTGACCTTTTGTTTTAGTTGTTTAACCCTAACCTGAACCTTAACTCTGTCCATCCGTCTATTATCAATACCACTTATATTTAAGTTGTGGGAGAAGCTGGAGTCAATCCCAGGTGACTTTGGGTAACACCCTGGGCAGGTTGCTAGTCTATCTCAGGGCTTCTAACTTTGTCATCATGCATAATCTCATTTTAAATTTGTCAAAGCCAAGTATGATTTTTGGTTTGGATATATTTAACAGTTATTCCACCAAATCAAGTCATACATGAGGTGATAGCAGATGAGGTGCGTAGTGCTGAGTCGGCTATAAGCCATGTATGACAAGATTGAGTGGAATAACTGTTTTATTCTATCCACATTCACTAGGTTTTGAGAAACAGAGCATTTTTATTTTTTGCAAATTCAATAAATAAAAACTTTTTACAAAACGTCTGACAAAATCATTGCTGCTGAGAATGGAAACAAACTGGCGAAATGACAGTAACAATTTGTGGAAAATGGTATAATAATTCTTGAAAATTAAAAAAAGATACATTCTTACCATCAAATACTTTTATTGCAGATTTTGTTGCTTTTTTGTATTTTTGGGGTTTTCAAACCAACTTAAAAGGTATATTACCACCACTGACTGGGCTGGAGTGTGGAACAGGAGATATTGGGGGAAAAAAAATTTATTTTCGCTATTTCTGTTTCTTTTAAATTTTTGGAGTTTTGTTTTCGAGTAGTTTTTATTTCATCCTTGGTTGGTTCAGCAACATGCTCTGCCATTTTGTTTTTCTCTACTCACAGTATATGAGCTGATATCCTAGTCGTAAAGTAGCCAATCAGAGCGTGCTATTGCTCATATCCAGTGAATATGGATGGAATAGTTTATCTTATTTGGTAGAAAAACACAAATGTCTTTACAAAAGACCATGGATGAGGTCATTATCTTTAACTCTTAAAAATACACGATAAATAAATGTGATTTCAAACCAGCCCTTCAGTGCTTCCTTATTGCAAACTTGGAATTTGTACATCTTTCTCATTTTCACTTTAAATACATTGTCATTGACCAAGTCGAAAGCTCAGTCTTGGAAATGTATACCGTGTCTTCCCATAGGATTAGCAAATCAGTTGTATTGCTCCAATCTTGGCAGAAACACTGTCATATCATATTTATTAAAAACAAACAAATAAACAAACACCAAGCAGAAACACAGACTGGTGGCCTATCCTACTGACGACGCTATTAAATTTAAATCTGTCAGACATGGAGTCTGTGGGAAGTCAGGTCTAAAATCACAGTGACTTGGTCAATTCACAGGAGACACCATGAAGATAATGGTTTAACTGATGCCATTATTTCTCAGTTAGAAGGCTAACTTACTGCTTAGCCAAAGATTAATTCACCCAGTTTGACACCTAAAATCATATTTATGAAAAAAAAAAGATGTATTTTATGACAGATAATACAGTCTAATGAGAACATTTATTTGGGAGCAGGTTCTGAATAAATACATGACATAACATATCGTTTTATGTGATCTTCAGGCGACCTTTGTGTTCCTGCTGCCTGTGGCTTTTTTTTTTTTAGACCTTTTTCAAAGTAAAACGCCTGTAAGACTCGGCCCATATCATGATTCACGCTTGAAAGCACAGCAACTTTAAAATGTAGTTGGTAATTACGTTACAAAGTCTTGAAAAACTGATTCCACAGGAAAAAAAACTGCTCACTTGATGATAATAATAATAATAATAATAATAATACGGTAGATTAATCACAGATTAGCATAAATAAACACTACATGGTTACATTCCTTTGTGAATCCAACAGTTCAAACACAGATTGAATATATAAAAGAAGTAAAACAATGTAATGTTTAATTGCTACTCACTTAATAAAATCGTTTCACTATTGAACAGCTACTTCCTTTCAAAAGTAACAAAAATTCCATCGCATCTTTCACATGAATAAACGAAGAATAAACCAGACTTTAACGCCTCCTCTGTTCAGCTAAACAGTATGCTGATTATTATTATTATTATTATTATTATTGTTTAAAATGCTAAATGGATAACTGTAATTATTCTATCCACATTCACTGAATATGAGCAATCACATGCTCTGATCGGCTACTCTACTACTAGGATATCAGCTCATATACCATGAGTAGAGAAAAAACAAAATGACGGAGCGTGTTGCTGAACCAACCGAGGACGAAATAAAAACTCTACTCGAAAACAAAACCCCAAAAATACAAAAAAAGTGCAACAAAATATAGAATAAAAGTATTTGATGGTAAGAACGTATCTTTTTTATTTCTCAAGAATTATTACCTCCGCCGGGCGGCACGGTGGTGTAGTGGTTAGCGCTGTCGCCTCACAGCAAGAAGGTCCGGGTTCGAGCCCCGTGGCCGACGAGGGCCTTTCTGTGCGGAGTTTGCATGTTCTCCCCGTGTCCGCGTGGGTTTCCTCCGGGTGCTCCGGTTTCCCCCACAGTCCAAAGACATGCAGGTTAGGTTAACTGGTGACTCTAAATTGAGCGTAGGTGTGAATGTGAGTGTGAATGGTTGTCTGTGTCTATGTGTCAGCCCTGTGATGACCTGGCGACTTGTCCAGGGTGTACCCCGCCTTTCGCCCGTAGTCAGCTGGGGTGGGCTCCAGCTTGCCTGCGACCCTGTAGAAGGATAAAGCGGGTAGAGATATTACCTCTGCCAAGGAGGTTATGTTTTCGGTAGCGTTGGTTTGTCTGTTAGCAGCATTATGGGAAAAGTTATGAACGGATTGCTCTGAAATTTTTTCCAGAGGTGTGACTGGGCACAAGTAACAATCCATTAAATTTTGGCGGTGATCCGGATCACCTTCTGGATCCCGGAATTTTTTTAAACGATTCTTGGCGGAGGTCTGCACTCTCCGAGTGCTTTTCTAGTTATTATAGCATTTTTCACAAATTGCTCCTGTCATTTCACCGGTTTGTTTCCATTCTAAGCGGAAATGATTTTGTCGGACGTTTTGTATAAAGTTTTTATTTGGCAGATTTGTAAAAACTAAAAATAAAAAATGCTCTATTTCTCTAAATCCAGTGAATGTGGATAGAATAAAACATTTATTCCACTCAATCTCGTCGTACATGGCTGATAGTTAAATCGGCACTATGCGCCTCGTCGGCATGTATGACTTCGCGGAATAACTGTTAAATGTAAGCAATGTGTGGAATTAAATTATTAAAGAATATATGAGAGAGACAAAGGATGACAAGGAAGGAATGTGTACTATAAATGTGTGTGAGCGTGGACTGATAGCTTAACAGGTATAACCACACACACACACACACACACACACACACACACACACACACACACAAAGATTTCAGATGAATAATAATATCCATGTATAATAAATCATATTTAATCATATACAACAGGGAGAGATTTATTCTTTATGTGTTGCATGCGGGTGGAGGGTGGAGGGTGTCTGAGATTTTATGGGAGAAAAGCAAAACCACAAATGTCCTGAATGGCCTGTGTGATTAGTGTGTGTGTGTGTGTGTGTGTGTGTGCGTGCGTGCGCATATACTACTGGGGACCAAGTGTCCCCACAAGGATAGTAAAATGTGACAATTTCGACCTTGTGGGGACGTTTGGATGGTCCCCATAAAGAAATTGCTGTTGTGATAAAAAAAAAAAAAAGAGCCAAAAAGTTTCCTTTTCATTTCTGAGGTTAAGGTTAGGGTTTGGTTTAGGTGCAGGCACAGAATTAATTAACTGCAATAATAATTATGTCAATGGAAGGTCCTCACAAGGATAGTGAGACAGTCATGTGTTTGTTTGTGTGTGTGTCTGTGTGTGTGTGTGTGTGTGTGTCCATCCCTCCATCACTACATGTGCATGGGCATGTGTTTACTCAGTAGGTGTAGTATCCCTACAATCTGAACACTCTCTCTCTCTCTCTCTCTCTCTCTCTCTCTCTCAGCTGTGGACATATCATCCCTCTTGCACTCTATTGGGTTACTCACCAAATGGTGCCATGTGCATGGAGACCCAATTACCATAGCAACGGCATGTTGCCACAGTACATTAGTCTGAGTGAAGAGCCCGACTTTGAAAAAAACGACAATCTGCGGAGCTGAGAGACGCACTCGAATGCTAAAGACATAAGTTCTGATGCAACTTCTTACATCAAATAGAACCACTTGAAACATTATATAGGTTGGAAAAAAATCCATTGGATTATGCTCTGGAAAATGGTCAGAAAGTATTTTTCTGCCAATAACATACTTTGACGTCTCTATTTTAAGAGAATATCAGGATGTGATGTTTAGGTTAGTTTCTAGCATTGTCTCTGCTGTCTCATTGCTGTCCCCTCATACAGTGAGTTGCAAAGCTACCATGCGTGTTAATAGACAGAAAAAATATTCTTATTACCTCGAGGTCTATTTGAAGAACGGGCATTCCTCTTTTTTACCTGCATAACATTGCTAGCATTCTGCTGAGGGCTTGTTTCTGTTTCTGCATGCTGGTTTTCTCTGATTGATGATGTAAGGAGGATAGTAATTAAAACTAAAACCGCATGAAGAACACATTATCACAGTCTTCGATAGAATTTGGCCAAGATTTTTTTGAGATCATGTTGTACACTGTGACAAGTAATAATCTTCAAGTACAGTGGTGCTTGAAAGTTTGTGAACCCTTTAGAATTTTCTATATTTCTGCATAAGTATGACCTAAAACATCTTCAGATTTTCACAGAAGTCCTAAAAGTAGATAAAGAGAACCCAGTTAAACAAATGTGACAAAAATATTATACTTGGTCATTTGTTTATTGAGGAAAATGATCCAGTATTACATATCTGTGGGTGGCAAAAGTATGTGAACCTTTGCTTTCAGTATCTGGTGTGACCCCCTTGTGCAGCAATAACTGCAACTAAATGTTTCCAGTAACTGTTGATCAGTCCTGCACACCGGCTTGGAGGAATTTTAGCCCGTTCCTCCATACAGAACAGCTTCAACTCAGGAATGTTGGTGGGTTTCCTCACATGAACTGCTCGCTTCAGGTCCTTCCACAACATTTCGATTGGATTAAGGTCAGGACTTTGACTTGGCCATTCCCAAACATTAACTTTATTCTTCTTTAACCATTCTTTGGTAGAATGACTTGTGTGCTTAGGGTCGTTGTCTTGCTGCATGACCCACCTTCTCTTGAGATTCAGTTCATGGACAGATGTCCTGACATTTTCCTTTAGAATTCGCTGGTATAATTCAGAATTCATTGTTTCATCAATGATGGCAAGCCGTCCTGGCCCAGATGCAGCAAAACAGGCCCAAACCATGATACTACCACCACCATGTTTCAAAGATGGGATAAGGTTCTTATGCTGGAATGCAGTGTTTTCCTTTCTCCAAACATAACGCTTCTCATTTAAACCAAAAAGTTCTATTTTAGTCTCATCCATCCACAAAACATTTTTCCAATAGTCTTCTGGCTTGTCCACGTGATCTTTAGCAAACTGCAGATGAGCAGCAATGTTCTTTTTGGAGAGCAGAGGCTTTCTCCTTGCAATCCTGCCATGCACACCATTGTTGTTCAGTGTTTTCCTGAAGGTGGACTCATGAACATTAACATAAGCCAATGTGAGAGAGGCCTTCAGTTGCTGAGAAGTTACCCTGGGGTCCTTTGTGACCTCACTGACTATTACACGCCTTGCTCTTGGAGTGATCTTTGTTGGTCGACCACTCCTGGGGAGGGGAACAATGGTCTTGAATTTCCTCCATTTGTACACAATCTGTCTGACTGTGGATTGGTGGAGTCCAAACTCTTTAGAGATGGTTTTGTAACCTTTTCCAGCCTGATGAGCATCAACAACGCTTTTTCTGAGGGCCTCAGAAATCTCCTTTGTTCATGCCATGATACACTTCCACAAACATGTGTTGTGAAGATCAGACTTTGATAGATCCCTATTCTTTAAATAAAACAGGGTGCCCACTCACACCTGATTGTCATCCCATTGATTGAAAACACCTGACTCTAATTTCACCTTGAAATTAACTGCTAATCCTAGAGGTTCACATACTTTTGCCACTCACAGATATGTAATATTGGATCATTTTCCTCAATAAATAAATGACCAAGTATAATATTTTTGTCTCATTTGTTTAACTGGGTTCTCTTTATCTACTTTTAGGACTTGTGTGAAAATCTGATAATGTTTTGGATCATATTTATGCAGAGATATAGAAAATTCAAAAGGGTTCACAAACTTTCAAGCACCACTGTAATAATAATAATAATAATAATAATAATAATAAATGGTCACTGTAATCACACAGTGTAATCAGGCTTAAGTGTGTTTTTGTCGGACAATGAATGTCATGATTTAATTAAGTCACTGGATAGCTATGTGCCATATTGAAATGGTCATAAGCCCAAGTAATTTCGCTTGTAATCAGATACCAGCTGTCAAAATGTCCGCAATGCACCTGCACCATCACATCATCATCAAAACAGAGAAGAGCGCTCACACACTCTGGACGGATAACAATAATGATGAAACAGAAGCTGATCGGGATGCTGCTGCTAATCAAAGTGGAAACTCATTTCCTGTTGCAAACTTATAATTCTGTCACACTTACTGTATGTTTCAGTGCTACACTGGCACCAGTAAATATGAAGCACAAAACCAGTCAGATTATTTCATGCACATATTCAACAGAATTTGTACAAAAGAAGTGAATCAAAAGACGAGACTGCAGCAGAACATCGTGTGAAAAAATCACCTTCAACAGTAACAGACAAGAATTTTTTCTGTGCCTTAATTTAGAGACAAAAAAGCTTGTTGCTCTGTTCAATATTGAACAAGGCCATAGTGCGATCTGAAATACAGTTAGCTGCAGAATTATTGATGCCATACATGATAAATGAGTAAAAATTATTTATTCATTTGTTTTCTATGCTGTTTATCTCTTGCAGGTTGTGATGGAACAAGTAAGCAACTATTCCCAGCTGACTTCGGGTGAAAGGGGGCTACAGGTCACTAATTGTGAAGCTAATTAGTAACCTAATGTGCATATATATGGACTGGGGGAGGACATCAGAGCACCCAGAGCATTGGGTGGATATATATATATCTCATCTCATCTCATTATCTCTAGCCGCTTTATCCTTCTACAGGGTCGCAGGCAAGCTGGAGCCTATCCCAGCTGACTACGGGCGAAAGGCGGGGTACACCCTGGACAAGTCGCCAGGTCATCACAGGGCTGACACATAGACACAGACAACCATTCACACCTACGGTCAATTTAGAGTCACCAGTTAACCTAACCTGCATGTCTTTGGACTGTGGGGGAAACCGGAGCACCCGGAGGAAACCCACGCGGACACGGGGAGAACATGCAAACTCCACACAGAAAGGCCCTCGCCGGCCCCGGGGCTCGAACCCAGGACCTTCTTGCTGTGAGGCGACAGCGCTAACCACTACACCACCGTGCCGCCATATATATATACATATATATATATATATGTGGCAGATCACAGAATCCAGGGACACATGTCTGCCCTGGGGCATTTTGAGTTATTGACAGATTCAGAAAGTACAGTTTCTAAGCTTTCCAATGATGCCTTCCATGTGGAGATCTGACAATATTTGAAGAATGTGTGGCCTTTTGAAAGTGTATACTTCTTAAAACAGAAAAGGGAGAAAATCACCCTCAAAGTTTTCCATCTCAGCTACTCTGGGTATAGGGCGGGCACATAATGGTGCTCATCTGCATGACATTAAGGAAAGCCCTACCCCCTACTAGCTAGCACGATACTACTTTCATGTAAACAAAGATCACCACGTCAATTTTCCTTCCATGCAAAGTATGCCCAAAACAATTATGAAGTACAAAAATAAGTCCTAAAGTATACTTTAACGCTTTGTGGTTGAAAAATTACTCACACTGTAAGAAAGAAAGATAGCACGATGATGACACAACTAACACAACACTAGTTTCATGTAAAGCCTCGGTCACAACCGGCCGTACAGTACGTGCTCCTACGGCCGGTCTACATGCAAAAAACGCAAGAAACACACGGAGAGCGCGCATGAAACGCACGAGAGCGCGCGTGTGATGTGCTGATTTTCAAGCCGCAGACCGGCCGCAGAGGTTCTTTGTCATGTCAAACAAACTCTACAGGCGCTTACATTTTTTTCAGGTTCCAAGACAAACTTACGGCCAACGCGCGTCTTTCTACATGAACAAAAAAAAAAACCGCAGCGATTTGGGAAACGCCAAAAAATCGTACGTCCGGTTGTGACCTAGGCTTAACCAAACCACAACACTCTCTGTTACATGCAAAAATAACCACACAGCCTTAGATTAATAAACTTACCCCATCAGAAAGAGAAACGTCACCTTGCACACACCAATGCCTCTGATGGAATGTAATCCTAGAACGGTCCGTGTATCATCCGATCATTCAAGTATTCCATTCAATCTGGAAAACGAGGTTGCGTTTTTTTTTTGCTAGAAATGGTTATCTCCGATGTAAATACCGTGTGTCTGTTTGCTTTGCGGTGTTTCAGCTCCTCTGTGCTCTGTTTAGCTTCCTCATTCCATAGTGAAATTACATGCCTGTATGCAGTTAAGTAGCCATGCGCTCAGCCCGTATCATACAGCTGATTCGCGAAAAAAAACCCAAAAGACTTAAATCATCATGTGAATGGCCCATATGGTAATTTACCCACACCCCCCAGCAGGCTACAGTCCTGACAAAAACGAGACAATTTGCAACAAAAAATGTATGCTTTTCCAACAAAACAATCTATTATCTGAAATACTGATTGCATTCTTCAAGATCTCAACTTGCACATGATGGAAAAAAACAAAAATCACAAATTTCGAAAAAAAAATGCTTCTTTTGTGATTATCTCGGATTCGTTTCGGCCGACATGTGTCCCTGGATTCGGTGAGGGGTCACATATATGTATAGACACAAGTGTTTTACTAGGAAATACACCACTCTTATTTTTCATATGAGCTACAGCTGGCACATTGAGAACGGCAACCGTGACATATTTAAATAATATTGGCTGGCTTTGAGTGGTATATCAGATATATTCCATTCAGCTAGCATGATATTGAACGAGTCAAATATGAGTTCAATATCATGCTAGCTGAATGGAATATATCTGATATACTCCAAAAAAATCCCACCAGCCATTATTATTATTATTATTATTATTACTATACACGGCAGCACGGTGCTTTTTTTTTAATATGTGAATCAAATCTTTTACTCTGGCGGCACGGTGGTGTAGTGGTTAGCGCTGTCGCCTCACAGCAAGAAGGTCCGGGTTTGAGCCCCGTGGCTGATGAGGACCTTTCTGTGCGGAGTTTGCATGTTCTCCCCGTGTCCGCGTGGGTTTCCTCCGGGTGCTCCGGTTTCCCCCACAGTCCAAAGACATGCAGGTTAGGTTAACTGGTGACTCTAAATTGACCGTAGGTGTGAATGTGAGTGTGAATGGTTGTCTGTGTCTATGTGTCAGCCCTGTGATGACCTGGCGACTTGTCCAGGGTGTACCCCGCCTTTTGCCTGTAGTCAGCTGGGATAGGCTCCAGCTTGCCTGCGACCCTGTAGAATAGGATAAAGCGGCTAGAGATAATGAGATGAGATAAGATTACTATACACACTTTTCATATCTACATTCTTGAAGGCCAATGCTAGCTTACCCGCGACTTGGTGCTGTGAGCATGGCAGTCCAGTTACCTTCCAGCTGGTGTCGTAGTAGCGTTAGCGAAGGCTGACACTAGCTTACCTGTGACTTGGTGCTATTATCATAGCAGTCCAGTTACCTTCTACTTGGTGTAGTGTTAGCGCAGGCCAATGCTAGCACAGTCAAGCCAATTATTATTATTATTGTTATTATTATTATTATTATTTTCCCTGTGTAATTCACTGAGTTAATTTTAAAATGAACATTGATAACTACACACAGTGGAGCGATCTGGCAGCCAAAATTCTCTCAAAATCTTCCACTTTTAATGAAGCAAACCTCGCAGCCATGTTTGTTTACAAACTGTCACAGTCACTTCTAGCACGGAAGTTTTACATCTCCGATGTGTCTCTTTTCCAGTTTTTCAATGTCCGTTGGTATGTTTTTCTCTTGTAAATATATGTGAAGAATACATAATGAAGTTTTGGTAGCTTTTTGGGTGTTCAGCGCGTTTTTAGTTTCAGTTTATTTATTTCATGCTTAAACTGAGCACTGGATTAGCCTCATCTTCTCTCTCTCCTGGCCGACAAAGAAATAATTGTGTGCATGTGCAGCAGAAAAGTTTTCTCATTGGATCTTCGTATGAGCTCCGATGTGTGATGTTGTGTTGTCTTGAGAACGTGCAATATTTTAACAATATTCAACTCTCATTCTCCATTGGGGAGAGTGGTGTAATACATAGAGGATAAGTGATATGATAACAATATTGCATGGCATCAATAAACCCACTGGAAGGGAATAGAATACATGTTTTTATTCCATGGAAAAAGTGGCCCGTATGTATAATAATTTTCTATATGCCACTTGTGAGGATATTGATTAATTGTTTTGATAAATTTGTGTACTTTTTGTTCATGAATGTGTCGATATAATAAAAAGAAAATCACACGCAGCAGAGACCCGCGCGACCTTCAGCCGGTACAGTCGCTGTTCTTTTACCGCCGTGCTCATCTTTCCGGTGTGTTCTTGATTTTTCCATTGTGTCCTATTGTCCTATTTCGCCATATTGAATACCCAAAATGTATCATATTATTCATATTTAAGTGAATAATCAATTCAGGCATCATAACTTGGCATTTTTAACCCAAGCAATCAAAAAGAGGAAATTTATTCAATATTTTCACTCATCTGTGAAGGAGGGGCTTTAATTCTTCATTATATAGGTATTTTATATATAAATCAATTTTACAAAAGCATTTGAATTGTAATCAAAAAACATTTCCACAGTGGAGGCCAGATAAAGCAAGATACTATCTTTATTCTTATTAAACATGACAAAAGAAACATTGAGTGTTAGGTAGATGCAAAAAAAAAAAAAGTAAAATTAGAAAATTTATTTTTTGACCATAATGTCCCAAATGAGAGACCAGTTTCTGAGACGGACCCATATATATATATATATATATATATATATATATATATATATATATATATATATATATATATATAAGGTGAGAAATTATTTCCTGTAAAACATTCCAATTGCTCCCTGCAATTCCGAAGTTTCCTGTTCTGAGGTTTGCACATATTTTTAAGGCTTTTCCTTGTATGCAGTCTGAATCTTTCCCTAAATATGAAGACGTTCATGGCCACACAGTTTGATTTTGATTTTAGTTGTTATTCTAGTGACGGCTGCTGAATTTGCTCTTCTTTTTTGAAACTCTTCATCATAGTTTGTAGCTATTGCTGTTGTGAATATAACATCTGATGACTGCTCATGCATCTTCCGGGAAACTTTTACAGACATTTGGAATGTTTTATTACTTACACACATTATGTGCAACCTTATATTATTCCCGCAGGTAAAAAGAAAATCCTGTAGACTGAGACCATATAGATCTTTTTCCATGATGTCAATTTATTGTTCATTTAAAATAAATTCAAACAAACTTCTTTGCTAAACTTTTAAACTTAACTGAGGTGGGAATCACAGGGCACCATGCACACACATTCACTCACTCATTCTCATCTAGGGGCCATTTAGAGTAGCCAATCCACCTCTTGGCATGGTTTATGAACCTGAAGGAAACGCACACAAACAGGGAGAACATGCAAAACTCCACACAGACGGTAACCCAAGCTCTGAAATGAACCGAGGAACCTGGTGCTGTGAGTTATTTATTTCATTTACAATTTTGTCGATGCTCTGGAAGGGTACCAATAAATCTGCCAAGAAAACAATGTTGCATAAGATACAGTATCTAGGGCACAGACATGGGAAAATATCTGTCAAAATTTCTTAAAAATAAAAAAGGTTTCAGAGCACTTTCAAATATGGTAAAAAACTAAACCAGGCGTCCGATGGGGATATTTTGCATGATGTGAGGAGTAAAAGATCGCATCTCATCTCATTATCTCTAGCCGCTTTATCCTTCTACAGGGTCGCAGGCAAGCTGCAGCCTATCCCAGCTGACTACGGGCGAAAGGCGGGGTACACCCTGGACAAGCCGCCAGGTCATCACAGGGCTGACACATAGACACAGACAACCATTCACACCTACGGTCAATTTAGAGTCACCAGTTAACCTAATCTGCATGTCTTTGGACTGTGGGGGAAACTGGAGCACCCGGAGGAAACCCACGCAGACAACATGCAAACTCCACACAGAAAGGCCCTCGCCGGCCACGGGGCTCGAACCCAGACCTTCTTGCTGTGAGGCAACAGCGCTAACCACTACACCACCGTGCCACCGGAGTAAAAGATTTGATTCACATATTAAAAAAAAAAGCAAAACGAAAAACAATAATAAACAAAATGTGTAGCGCCGTGGTCTTGGATTTAAGGTCTTGCTCCAGACAGCCAGATCCTGCTGACTAAAAAGTTTCAGTGGAATGAAATTTCAATAAATCAGGTGAAACTACTAATTCCTTACGGTGTTTATAGCCTGAATCTGCACTGAATAATTGATAGAGAAGCAGAGGGAGTAGATCTCAGAAAAGTGGAATTTTATAGGACGCTTACAGGGACCTCACCCTTCCCCAGCTTCTCTTTCTTTTCTCCCTTTTCCTGTCTTCCTTTCTCCATTCTAGATCAGCTCCCTGACCTTTTTCTTTGACGACCGCACAACATTTCTGAAAACTTCCTTTCTGCTCACCTCTCTCCTCCACATCTACCATTTCATCCTGTTTTCTATAAGCTCCTGTCATTTTTATTCTCTCTTGCATTGCTTGCTCCTTCCACCCGATTGGCCCAGACTGCAAACCCCATATGTCTTTGATTTTGTGCTTGAAAAATGAACATGGTGAATTTCAAAGAGAATCCTCTTCTGCTGACACAAACCAACCCACTCACATCGTTTTATCTCCCCAAGTCTTTCAGTTTCTCTCTATTTCTCTCACTGGAACACAAACAGATGCAGATCTATGCTCTTACTGCATGTACATATGCACAGCCTATATCCTCGTTCTTTCTCTCGTTATATCTCTAAATCATATATTCTTTGAAAAATAGAGGATAATTTCCCCACATCCTTACATCTACTGTATGCCTCCCTATATTGCCTCGAGGGAATTAAAAATTCTCTCCGCTCCCTCCCTGATTTTCTTTAATTCCGTTTTCAAGTGTGTTTATGTTCAGTCACGGCTAAGTGTGGCATAAGCTCATCTAATATTGCCACGCCAACCTGAGCACTTTTACATGGTTTATTTTTACCTGCTTCCTTTGCTCTCTACCTGTCAGTCAAACACAATCCTCTCAGCGGCAGAAAGTGCGGCATCTCAGCTCACGTCGCTGTCATAGCCACAGGTCTGCCAGCGCAGCAAACACTTTTCACACTGGCTCTAATTACACCGCCGCTGTGCACCTCCACACACATTAACCACAGACTGACACAGAAACACAGCGTGATTCTGTAGGCCTACACACATCCTGCTACATACCTCTGCAAATAATAAGGCAAAGGCACTATGCAGTTTGAATATGACAGGAAGACCGAACGGCGAACCTGATTTCTTCAAGTCGGACATGTTCCTGGAGGAACATTCGTCGTTCCTGGAAATACATTTCTTGCCATCTTTTCAGTGTCATCAGTGTGCACTTCCTAATTCTGCCGAGCTACATGAAAATTCCCTCCAGACGCACTATCTGGCTTCCAGACAGGATTATTGCAGAGCTTTGCGTTTTAGTTCGTAAATTGACTCAAAATGGTTAACTATGTTGAAAAATGAAAGCATTTAGGTTATTTAAGTCCAGATTAGCATGCTTGGGAGTTTGCTAGCTACACTCCTCAGAAAGCACTGAACATTTCAGTTCACGAAAATAAAAAACAGCATTTATTAAAAATACAGAAATTCCATCTCTTTCATCTTTAATTTATATGACTCAGTATTTGTATTGTACTGGGGGAAGCCATGGCCAAATGGTTAGAGAAGCAGCTTTGGGACCAAAAGACCACTGGTTCGATTCCCTGAACCAGCAGGACAGTCTCAAGTATCCTTGAGCAAGGCACCTCACCCCCAACTCTTCCGGCAAGAGTGGTGGCGTACCTTGTGTCTGATTCATCCATCCATCCATTATCTGTAACCGCTTATGCGCAGGGTCGCGGGCAAGCTGGAGCCTATCCCAGCTGACTACGGGTGAAAGGCGGGGTACACCCTGGACAAGTCGCCAGGTCATCACAGGGCTGACACATAGAGACAAACAACCATTCACACTCACATTCACACCTACGGTCAATTTAGAGTCACCAGTTAACCTAACCTGCATGTCTTTGGACTGTGGGGGAAACCGGAGCACCCGGAGGAAACCCACGCGGACACGGGGAGAACATGCAAACTCCGCACAGAAAGGCCCCTGTTGGCCACTGGACTCAAACCCAGGACCTTCTTGCTGTGAGGCGACAGCGCTAACCACTACACCACTGTGCCGCCCCTTGTGTCTGATTAGCCAAAGAAAAACCGATGATGCAATTATCAGTTCAGGCAAGAACCCAGCCATAACATAACGTAACATTTGTATTGTATCTAGTTCACATTAGCTAGCTTTAGCATTGGCAGATACGACATTTTTAACCTTGAATTGTTGAGTGTAAAATTGTTTTAATCTAATTAAAGGAGAACTGAAGAACTTGCTGTATTTCTTAATTAACGTGTTATTCAATTACGTTTTCGATTTTAGTAACCTCATATCGTGACTCATATTGGCAACTAATTGCAATTAAATATTATACTTATCGGCCTATTCGGTTTTTAGCCATGTTGAGTTTAGTTCGCTTGGTCCACAGCAGGCGTCGCTTATCCGCGTGATCTTCATGAGACTTGTGCGAGACTTCAAAACGTGAAGTGTCAGCCAGGTATCAGTGCTGCCATTTTGAAAACTGTTTTCCAAACGAAGTATTGCATAAAAACGAGTTTAAATGACGATTACTGGCTACTTTTTTCAAACTTTTCTGATTGCTATCAAAACAAAGAAAACTTCCGGCTTGATAACGTCAGCATTCGAAAGAGGGCGCGCGTGTCTTTTGACGACGTTGGCAGATGTCGGTCACTTTGATTTCCGCTGTACGTTTTACTTCCGTCCTACGATGTCTTGCACAAGTCTCAACAAATCTCGTTTACGGCCATTGCTTTGACATATGGACTGATATATTACAGAGCATATTTCAAACGCTCATAACTTGCTATAGCAGCGACAAAATAGCGATCAAAAATGCATTCCGATATTTAATAAAATGAGATAAACAGAATTTTGATGATAAAAAAATTGCCTTCAGTTCTCCTTTAAGAAGTAATGAAGCTCACTTTTATGAACTATAACTAAGGTCTACAAATAGCTTTGCTGTCTTGAGGATAAGTGATACCGTATGTTTTAAAGGGATGTAGGTGATTCCTTTTTGTGGAAAGAACTTCCTGTGGAAATCACTTCCTGTGGGAAAATCAACCCGAGTCTGACTAGTTACTAGTTAAAACACAGCTTGCTTTGGTCAAACTCCTAAACTTGTTGAAACTGATCAATACATATTTTTGATTTTCTACTTGCCTTACTATTTTTACTTTCTTTAGAATACCCTGTCTACAATATTAGTAAATAAGTAGCAGTAATTCAGAAACTGTTTCTATTTCCCAGCACTTTCCAGCTGGCAAGCATGTTGTTATTACCAGCTTGGTGTGTGATTTGGCAGCTGGTATTTGGTCAAACCAATCTGCAGGGCTGATGACATCAGAGGACAGTATCTGGTTAAAAATAATGTTGATCCAGGAACATGTTGTATGTGAAAAAATCAAGCTCATTTATGAGAAATGTAGAAGAAGAAAGAAACCCACAGCTTTATTAGCATTACCTCTGAAGTTGACATGAAGCAGGAAGTCCCGGTAGAGCTTCTTGCCATCGAGACTGCGCATGGCATCACAAAGGCGTGTGGTGTTAGTGCACAGCATCCTCTGCATACGGTGTAATGCGTGTGCCATAGCGTACACTGCGTTTACCACAAACATGATCTTCGACTCGGGCTCGAAGTTTGAATCATCCACCGCCAGCTTTGGGTCACAGGGTGGTTTCATAGTTCCTGCCGCTGCCTGTGAGGTTGTACTCAAAGAGCATTGGAACTTCTGTTCCCAGAAGTCTTTGTACCATGGGTTCCGGTGATTGTTAAGAGGACTGAGGCTTTGGAAGTAGCGGTTGAACTCGAGTATGGGATGTGCTGCGAGTTCTAATGTGATCGCGCCATCTGCTGTGAACTCATTTCCTTTGATGATGCTCTCCTGCGCCCCCCAGCCATCGCTGGCCACCCAAAGGAAGGAGGCATTGAGGCGGGTGGCAGCACCCAACAGCTCTCGGGCATCATCACTACGCAGGAACAGCACGACCACACGAGCGTTGGGCTTCTGAAGAAGCTGGCGCACCACTGCTTCATACGAGGAGCGCTTTGCATTGGAGCGACCCACTTTTTCTGATGTAGCAATGCATATATTGCGGAAACGCGCCTCCTGCTCGAAGGCCTCGATTCCTGTCTCGCCATAATCACCCTCGGATGCCACTGTAGAGACATATGTCCAGTTGAAGGCACGTAGGATCTCAGCCATGGCCTTCGCTTGGTAGAAATCCGGAGGGACAGTGCGAGCAAAATAGTCGTAGCGGGATTTGTCACTCAGCTTGGCACTCGTAGATGCGTAGCTTATCTGAGGGATCTGGAACAGGCGCAACAAGTTTGCAACCTAGGAGGAAACACACACAAATGTTGGCACTGCATTACAAATATTTTCAAAATCAGTAAATCAGGGCCTTATATGGTTTATTGAAAGCGTATTATACATAAAATATTCTTTTGAAGGCGACTGATGAGATCAGATAAGGCCAACAAGAGTGCACAGAGCGAGGCAGACGAGGAGAGAAAGGGTTTCTCTGTGGTCAGACTCAGCTTGGCTCTAACACATCGCATCTCACACTGAGTGCGGAGGCACAACTGACACGAGCTGCCACTGCCTTATGCTGTTGCAAGACTGAGCTCATATTGAGCACTTCACCGTCAGCTTGCAGAAATCCAGACGGTCACTGTGCTGTAATCCATCACATTTTTTTCATCTCATTGCAATCAGGCGTTTTGTAGCGCGGACAAGTCTGGGATGAAAGAATGGAGTTGAATTTGAACTATTAAATAATTGAATAATCGGATTACACAGTTCATATTCCAGGAATATAAAAAGTGATAATTTACTGTGACACAGTGCATACTAATACAGAGACAGCGCTTGTAAATTTCTGACATGATTTCTGCACTTCTATCAAGGCCTCGTCACTGTTCTTTCTATAGTTTCGTACACAAACACAAACCTGTAGGAGGCTCTAATTTCTTAGGAGTGGTAAGTAAAAGAGTGGCTTGGCATTAAGAGACGGTGTGTAGGAGGCTTTACAGGCTCTCATGAGTGTCTGTCAGAAGGTGAGCGCACAGAGGTTGGGCAAACAACAGCAGCGGGAAATAAATGGTGACTAATTGTTGCTGAGGAGAAGCGACTGATAAGTAAAAAATTTTTTATTATTTTTTTTGTAACAAGGGATCGTGATGAGGTCATGGCCTCACTGCTTTTCTCTAGAAAAACACAGCATTATATCTGAAGAAATCATCAAAGGAAGAGAGAACAGAGGAGACTTTGGGAGGCAGGAGAGAGAGAGAGAGAGAGAGAGGGGACAAAAACACAGATTATGGATTTTAGAACCGATAGGGAAAACTGGCTTTTGTGGAGCCCCAGATGGAGGAGGTTATGTAAAACTATGCAAATTCCCCCAGCACTGTGCTCGGTTTCCAGTGCTGCAAGAAGGCAGCAACAGACAAAGCACACAATAGCATAGCCACAGCGCTAATCCAGGCACGTATGCATGAGGGAAAGAACTGGAGCAAGTGTGCTGTATTTAAATGGGGAGGGATGAATAAAGGGTGGTGTGTATTTTTTATTTTTTTATTTTTTTCCCTGAACGCTGCACTTTAAATAATGGATCAGGTACGCCAGAGCTGTGCAGGGGCAAGGTCTTTACACTCTTATATTTTGCTCAGTTCTTAAAGGGTGTTGAAATCATTCAGTGGCCTGTAGTAATTCTGTGATATGAATATGATGATTACCATTGCATACAAAGAGCATTACAGAATAATTCATGTCCGTGTAGCCATGCCTGCAATGCACAGAGTTAAAAGAGAACCCTTTGTAGATGGTTGTGGATGTGTACAGAGTATTATTTTATTTTGATTTGATCGATGTCATTCAATGAGATTGGATTTTTGAGTAACGTGTTACTTAAAGATGATAAATACCACATGAACCTACTGTACTTTTAACAATTATTTCCCGAAGGTGAAGTGAATATCATTGAATAATACCCGAGACGAAGCCGAGGTTATTATTCACCGATAGTCACTGAGCTTGAGGCGGATAATTGTTTTAATATAAATACACAGGTGATTATTAAAAACAAAAAACACATCAAAAATATATTTCAAACTTCAAAAGCGGCATACAAATGTAATGCCCACCAAGTGACTATCAAGTCACATATCTACGCCGACTCACATAAAATACTTTGCTTTGAAATAGATAAAATAAACTACAATTCCACCTGATCTTTGAATAGTTTTATATCAAACTTCATAGCATCTTTAGTGTTTTTAGGAACAGCATTTTCTTTCATAATTTGTAATTCTTCCTCACTTATGGTGACAAAGTAGCCCGGGAAATCCCATGCTGCTTTGCACAATCGTTCCGATCTGAAAAGACAGCATGGAAACTATGGACTAAAGGCTCGCCTGAGTTAGGGAGCCAATCAGAGAGTGGGGAGGGGTGGAAAGACGGTGACGCGTACTACTCGACAAACGGAAGCTTGTAGTTTATTTGGGACTGTTTACGGATCACATTTAACATGGCGGCGAGCGATACGAACCAAACTTTCGATCAAGCTTTAGACACTGTTCTGAATAGTTTAGAGCGAAAGTTTGTTTTAAAAAAATAACAGCGTTTGGCGTTACAGTCTTTCTTCGCCTCTTCGTCTTCTTCGTCGCTCTAACCACGTCACCGGGTACAACTGCCATGATTTGGCGTATACGTAGCCCATGGCCAATGATAGACATTCGCAACGTCCAATAAACAGCCGTTGACAATCGTAAACCACACCTCCCCTACGAGAAATTCAATAGGCGGATTCCAGACCATATTTCACTTGTGATATGGTCTGGTGTTAACCAGACTAGTGACAAAGCGATTGGCCGCCATTTTGCCGAGTCGCTCGAGGTGATTATTTAACAGTTATTCCAGGAAATCAAGTTGCACATGAACTGATAGCCAATGAGGTGCGTAGCACTGAGTTGGCTATAAACCATGTACGACGAGATTGAGTGGAATAACTGTTTTATTCTATCCATATTCACTGGATGTTGAGAAACAGAGAATTTTTTGTTAGTTTTGCAAATTCAGTAAATAAAAACTTTATAGTGTCTTGCAAAAGTATTCATCCCCCTTTGTGTTTGTCATGTTTTGTTGCATTACAAGCTGGAATTAAAATGGATTTTTGGAGGTTAGCACCATTTTGATTTACACAACATGCCTACAGCTTTAAAGGTGCAAACTGTTTTTTTTTTATTGTGACACAAACAATCATTAAGATGAAAAAACAGAAATCTGGAGTGTGCATAGGTATTCACCCCCTTTCGTATGAAACCCCTAAATAAGAGCTGCTCCAACCAATTCACTTCATAAGTCACATAATTAGTTGATTAAAATCCACCTGTGTTCAATCAAAGCGTCACATGATCTGTCACATGATGTCTGTATAAATCACCCTGTTCTGGAAGGACCCTGACTCTGCAACACGACTAAGCAAGCAACATGAAAACCAAGGAGCCTCCAAACAGATCAGAGACAAAGTTGTGGAGAAGTATAGATCAGGGTTGAGTTATAAAAAATATCCCAAACTTTGAATATCCCAGGGAGCGCCATTAAATCTATTATAGCAAAATGGAAAGAATATGTCACCACTACAAACCTGACAAGAGAAGGCCGCCCACCAAAACTCACAGACCGGACAAGGAGGGCATTAATCAGAGATGCAACAAAGACACCAAAGATAACACTGAAGGAGCTGCAAAGATCCACAGCGGAGATGGGAGTATCTGTCCATAGGACCACTTTAAGCTGTACACTTCACAGAGTGGGGATTTCTAGAAGAGTGGCCAGAAAAAAGCCATTGCTTAAGAAAACACGTTTGGAGTTTGCCCAACTGCATGTGGCAGACTCCCCAAACACATGGAAGAAGATTCTCTGGTCAAATGAGACAAAAATTGAACTTTTTGGCCATCATGGGAAATGCCATGTGTGGCACAAACCCAACACCCTGAGAACACCATTCCTGCAGTGAAGCATGGTGGTGGCAGCATCATGCTGTGGGGATATTTTTCATCTGCAGGGACAAGAAAGCTGGTCAGAACTTTAACGATGAGTTCTCACTCAAAAAATATGCCAAAAAAATATTTTTCCCCAATTAAAATGTCAGATGACCAATCAACATATAAATCTGGAATGACTAACAGTTGTGGAAGTGAACTAATACCCCCTGGAAGCCCTTCCTACTTCCTCCCATATCACATTAGTAAAGTTCAATGCTCTCATCTCCACTCTGTTTTCCTAATTTGCAACGTTTGTGCATTCTGTCAAGGTAAATGGAGACTGTTTCAAGTTCATTAATGTGAAATAAAATCTATCAGTGTATGTTTGACTTATCTGACATTAGACGGGTATATAGTTAACATCAGTTATCTATATGGCTAAATGCAACACTGCACAACGAGAGAGATTACACTCAAAAGTGGGCGGAGTTTTCCACTGATGTGCAAAGTCATGAATTTGCAGGTAGCCTGTACCATAAGCCAACAGGATGGAATGAATCTTTGCTTTAATTAGATATTTAATGGGGCATAACATTTTCATCTGCAGATGGATCATAATGCAAAGCATGAATGAACATGACTTGCCTAACTTTTTTAGACTACGATACAATGTGTATAGTGTTAACATCTACAGTGCATTAGATCATATTTGCATGCATTTTGTGCTCAATAATTATTAAATTTATCATACTAACTTTTTTTTTTATCACCAAATGGAGCTTTACTTGCTTACCTAACTTGTAAAGAAGTTAAGGGTCAAAGTTTACACTCAGTCACTGTATACCAGCTCTAAATCAGTTGGAGGTTGAAGACCTTCTTCAAGGACCCAAACAGAAACCATTTCCCAGACTCAGCAGCTCAGCACTAACCTGTATGGAGACGCTGCTGTAGGAACCTCCGATAACTCCAGCAATAGCCAACGGGCTGTCCTCCTGAAATGCATACGAACCATCAGGACAGATAAACTCAGTGTCGTCCACCTTGGTCAGTGATGCTCTGACGAACTCTAGTGCTTGCTCTAGTGCATATGTATCCCTGGAGCACGTGTCTAGTATGTGGACACCCAGTGAGACACCAGGCAGCAGGCTCATATCTTGGTTGATCTGGTCTATGGCAAAGAGCATGGCTTCCAAACGTTGAATGCCCCGGTCCTCATTGATGCGCCCACACTCATCCATGCCCTGGCCTTTCTCGTGTATTGGAAAAAGGCCTCCAAGAACCAGGTCTCCATCTATTTTAATTTCCCGGCGTGGAGAGTCACCACTGGACAGCAAGACTCCAGCTCCTAGCAGCACAAGCAACAGGGCTCGAACTGCAGATGACATGGTTACACAGAGACAAAGCGAGAGCATGCAAGCAGTTTAATGGTTTATGAGGGAGTGTCAGAGGCACGGGAGAGCCATGAACTGGACACAGGGAATGGTGTATGATCACACATGAAGATACTCTAATGAGGAGTCAGCTTAGGACCTAGAGAGAGAGAGAGAGAGAGAAATATTAAAAATAGACAGGCATTTGCGTGTAAGATGAAAGGTGCACACACACACCATCAAACATCCTACCCTTATTTTTGAAAAGTCAGAACAGATACACTAAGATGAAGAAACATACAAACATATAAATCAATAAGCGCACAGCATCTAAGAGAAGGCAAAAATACAACACTAGAATGAAAAATCTTGAATGAATACAATATAAAGTGAATTGTAGCAGCATATACAATCCATCACTGGTGGACAAGTTGGAAAACAAAACATCACTCAATAAAACTTTACACAACAAATCTATTCTATTCTTATTGCAGAACGTCAGGACTTCTTCTCAAAGGTAAACAATTTGTCCCAGTTATCCCGAAAATACAGTCGCCAAAAGTCTGAGAGCGCTACCAAAAATGAAAATTATATCTTGTACACTGTAAAAAAGAATAGTTGATAATACTTGAAATTTCAAGGCAACAGTCTGCATTAATAATTTTATGTTTTGCCAACGATGTGCCCATGATAATCCAAACTATGATAACACTGTTATCTTTATTAAGAATTCTTAATTAAGTCAATTTTCAATTCCTCATTCTGCCAACATAGATTTCTCTTTTTGCTGAACAGTGGCATTCACAGTAGTACAAAAAGGCAATTGAGGTTATCACAATTTTTTGGGGGGCTTTTTTCACCTTTATTTGGATAGGACAGTGTAGAGACAGGAAATGAGCAGGAGAGAGAGAGAGAGAGAGATCAGGAAATGACCTCAGGTCGGAATCAAACCCAGGCCCCCGGATTTATGGTATGGTGCCTTATCCACCTGAGCCACAACAACATGAACTTCAACTGGAGAGAGAACCACATTGCCCAGCCCTTGCATTTGGGAGAGGAAACCACGTGTCTTGGTCATTCAGAGCATGCGCTGAATAAACACCTGTGACAATTATGTATTTTCAATTCAGATTATTCACTATTGTATATTTACACATCATTGAGGTGCACCCTATCAGTTTGATGTGGATTTTTCTTGATGTGGATAATTCTAAAAAATAGAATTATGCTTTGTTCAAGTAATTCCATATTCACAATTGAATGGACAAGAAAATATGAATAATTATTAACGAACAGAAAAATCCACATCAAACTGATAGGGTGCACCTCAATGATGTGTAAATATGCAATAGTGAATAATCTGAATTGAAAATACATAATTGCCACAGGTGTTTATTCAGCGCATGCTCTTAATGACCAAGACACGGGGTTTCCTCTCCCAAATGCAAGGGCTGGGCAATGTGGTTCTCTCTCCAGTTGAAGATCATGTTGTTGTGGCTCAGGTGGATAAGGTGCCATACCATAAGTCCGGGGACCCGGGTTTGATTCCGACCTGAGGTCATTTCCCTCTCTCTCTCCCGCTCATTTCCTGTCTCTACACTGTCCTATCCAAATAAAGGTAAAAAAAAAAGCCCCCCCCAAAAATTGTGAGAACCTCAATTGCCTTTTTGTACTACTGTGAATGCCACTGTTCAGCAAAAAGAGAAATCTATGTTGGCAGAATGAGGAATTGAAATTGACTTAATTAAGAATTCTTAATAAAGATAACAGTGTTATCATAGTTTGGATTATCATGGGCATACATCGTTGGCAAAACATAAAATTCTTAATGCAGACTGTTGCCTTGAAATTTCAAGTATTCTCGACTATTCTTTTTTTACAGTGTACTCTTTAATAATTTAGGGCGGCACGGTGGTGTAGTGGTTAGCACTGTCGCCTCACAGCAAGAAGGTTCTGGGTTCGAGCCCAGTGGCTGACGAGGGCCTTTCTGTGTGGAGTTTGCATGTTCTCCCCGTGTCTGCGTGGATTTCGTCCAGGTGCTCCAGTTTCCCCCACAGTCCAAAGACTTGCAGGTTAGGCTAATTGGTGGCTCTAAATTGACTGTGAATGGATGTTTGTCTCTGTGTGTCAGCCCTACGATGATCTGGTGACTTGTCCAGGGTGTACCTCGCCCATTGTCAGCTGGGATAGGCTCCAGCTTGCCTGCGACCCTACACAGGGTAAGCGGTTACATATAATGGATGGATGGACTCTTTTCTAATTTAATACAATAATTTTCATTGCAAATTATATTAGTAAGAATAACAGGTGAAAAGTAGAAGCTTTGAAATATTTACATGAATTTTGGAGTTTCTTAGTATACGGTTTGTTCCCTTTTTTGCTTTAATGACAGTTTAATGACAGACTCAAACTGGCACGGACTCCACTGGTTTGTGGAAAACCTGATGATCCATCTCATCTCATCTCATTATCTCTAGCCGCTTTATCTTGTTCTACAGGGTCGCAGGCAAGCTGGAGCCTATCCCAGCTGTCTACGGGCGAAAGGCGGGGTACACCCTGGACAAGTCGCCAGGTCATCACAGGGCTGACACATAGACACAGACAACCATTCACACTCACACCTACGGTCAATTTAGAGTCACCAGTTAACCTAACCTGCATGTCTTTGGACTGTGGGGGAAACCGGAGCACCCAGAGGAAACCCACGCGGACACGGGGAGAACATGCAAACTCCACACGGAAAGGCCTTCGCTGGCCACGGGGCTCGAACCCGGACCTTCTTGTTGTGAGGCGACAGCGCTAACCACTACACCACCGTGCCGCCCCGGAAAGGTCGAAATGTTTAAGAAATTGAACATTTACTTTCTTTGTTTTAAATATTTCAAAATTCTAAAGTTTTCTGTTTATTTCAAATTTTAAATAAAAAAAATCCCAGATTTGCAATGTGGTCTCAGACCTTTGTACCCCACTGTATTTCTACTCACGACTTGTACTGGTTTTCTTCTTCTTCTCCTTCTTCTTTTCTCCCTAAATTTCTCCCTAATTTAGATATGGCCAATTACCACCCACCACACAGGACTCCCTTATCACATGACAACGACCAACCAGGGGTTGTAAAAGTCATCATATGCTTCCTCAGAGGCATGTTATGCCAGCCGACTGCATCTTTCTGAACTGCTGTTTAAGCACTTCTGTATGCATGAGCTCACAGATACTCGTGATTGGTTAGCATCACTGTAAATGACTGTAATTTTTACAGGGGGAAAAAAAAGCCACCTAGAGGGTACCCCTCCCTCCCTGAGAGCACCAGCCTATTTTGTTCTCCGAGGCTCCTGACCACAGACAGCTCTGGCATTATCGGGATTTGAACTAGCGAGCTCTGGATGATGTGGTGAACGCCCTATGCACAAATCAGAATATACTCAAATTCAGGGCAAAAACATGAAAACCTTAAGATTATTAAATAAATCATGTCACAATGGTGATGATAATAATAATAATATCGTAAAACATATCAGTAGGTGGATTTGTGGTTCGAAATTGACCTTAGGTCTGAATGACTGTGTGTCAGTGTGTGTGCGTGTACACTGCCCTACGACAGAACGCTGTCCAATCGTGGGTGTATTACGGCCTCATGCCCAGTGCTCCCGGGATAGGTTATAAAACCTCCGTGACCCTGACCAGAACAAAGCAGTTACTGAAGAAGGATGAATGAAATGTATCACTTCGGTCTGGCCAACTGTTAACTGCTGTGTATTAAAAATCATACGAAAATAGTCCTGATACACAGCATGCTAAAATGCTAACACTGACAAACAAGAAATAAGAAAACTTAAAGTGCCAGTGAAATCAAAATAAGTGTTTCAGAGCGGTTTGTCCCTCTTCCTTAGTGTTATGGACACCTATGTGACAGTTTATCTAGACAAAAAACAACAAAATAGTTTTGGAGAAATTTTTGATTTAATTTTATAATTTGTCTTGAACTATATGTCTTGCTCTGCAGTTGCAACTCTTTAGCTTGTTAGCAGCAGTAGCACTTTGGAATTTGCTACTAGCAGTAGCAGTTTGTTAGCAGCATTCGCAGTTTGTTAGCTAATTAGCAGCAATAGCAATTTGTTAGCTCATTGGCAGCATTAGCAGTTTGTTAGTTTGTTAGCAGAATTAGCAGTTTATTAGCTCATTAACAACAGTAGCAGTTTGTTAGCTCATTAACAACAGTAGCAGTTTGTTAGCTCATTGGCAGCAGTAGCAGGTTTTTTTTTTTTAGTTTGTTAGCAGCATTAGCAGTTTATTAGCTCATTAACAACAGTACCAGTTTGTTAGTTTGTTAGCAGCAGTAGCAGTTTGTTAACTCATTTACAGCATTAGCAGTTTGTTAGCTCATAAGCATTAGCAGTTTGTTAGCTCATTAACAACAATATGTTTGTTAGCAGCATTAGCAGTTTGTTAGCTCATTAACAAGAGTAGCAATTTGTTAGCAGCAGTAGCAATTTGTTATTTATTTTTAATTTTTTTTGCAGCATTAGCAGTTTGTTAGCTCTTTAGCAGCAGTAGCAGTTTGTTAGTTTGTTAGCAGCATTAGCAGTTTGTTAACTAATTAGCAGCAATAGCAGTTTGTTAGCTCATTGGCAGCAGTAGCAGGTTTTTTTTTAGTTTGTTAGCAGCATTAGCAGTTTGTTAGCTCATTTACAGCATTAGCAGTTTGTTAGCTCATTAACAACAGTACCAGTTTGTTAGCATCAGTAGCCGTTTATTAGCTCATTTACAGTATTAGCAGTTTGTTAGCTCATTAACAACAGTACCAGTTTGTTAGCAGTTTGTTAGCTCATTAACAACAGGAGCAGTTTGTTAGAAGCATTAGCAGTTTGTTAGCTCATTAACAACAGGAGCAGTTTGTTAGCAGCATTAGCAGTTTGCTAACTCATTAAAAACAGGAGCAGTTTGTTAGCTCATTTACAGCATTAGCAGTTTGTTAGCTCATTAACAACATTAGAAGTTTGTTAGTTTGTTAGCAGCATTAGCAGTTTGTTAGCTCATTAACAACAGGAGCAGTTTGTTAGTAGCATTAGCAGTTTGTTAGCTCATTAACAACAGGAGCAGTTTGTTAGTAGCATTAGCAGTTTGCTAGCTCATTAACAACAGGAACAGTTTGTTAGTAGCATTAGCAGTTTGTTAGCTCATTAACAACAGGAGCAGTTTGTTAGCTCAAACTGCATTAGCAGTTTGTTAGCTCATTAACAATAATAGAAGTTTGTTAGTTTGTTAGCAGCATTAGCAGTTTGTTAGCTCATTAACAACAGGAGCAGTTTGTTAGAAGCATTAGCAGTTTGCTAACTCATTAACAACAGGAGCAGTTTGTTAGCTCAAACTGCATTAGCAGTTTGTTAGCTCATTAACAATAATAGAAGTTTGTTAGCAGCATTAGCAGTTTGTTAGCTCATTAACAACAGGAGCAGTTTGTTAGTAGCATTAGCAGTTTGTTAGCTCATTAACAACAGGAGCAGTTTGTTAGTGGCATTAGCAGTTTGTTAGCTCATTAACAACAGTAGCAGTTTGTTAGCTCATTTACAGCATTAGCAGTTTGTTAGCTCATTAACAACAATAGAAGTTTGTTAGTTTGTTAGTAGCATTAGCAGTTTGTTAGCTCATTAACAAGAGTAGCAATTTGTGAGTTTGTTAGCAGCAGTAGCAATTTGTTAGTTTTTTTTGCAGCATTAGCAGTTTGTTAGCTCTTTAGCAGCAGTAGCAGTTTGTTAGTTTGTTAGCAGCATTAGCAGTTTGTTAGCTCATTGGCAGCAGTAGCAGTTTGTTAGCAGCATTAGCAGTTTGTTAGCTCATTAACAACAGTAGCAGTTTGTTAGCAGCAGTAGCAGTTTATTAGCTCATTTACAGCATTAGCAGTTTGTTAGCTCATTAACAACAGTAGCAGTTTGTTAGCAGCATTAGCAGTTGACAAAAGCTCTATTTAAAGCTCTTTATTCTCTGTATTTTGCAAGTTCACGAAGCTATTGTCAGTTTTGCTTATAGATTTGCGAGGAGTATTGAGTAGCTTGAATTCTATTGGTTGTTGTTAATTGGGAGTAAATATGTCAACATTATGTAAACCACTTCAGAAGGACTTTAAGGTTCTCTCTCTCTCTCTCTCTCTCTCTCTCTCTCTCTATATATATATATATATATATATATATATATATACACACACACACACCACACACCACACACACAGAGAGAGTATTATATAAAATAGGACTATATGAATTGATCTGGCTATAGATAGAGTTATTACAGTAGCCAAACAGATGTAGTACATTTAATGAAACCTTTGGGCCTTAATTAACTAAACTTTGTTTTAGTCACATTTCCATATTAACAGCTAATAACATAAATTGATATGTACCGCTGATACATTACTGTCATTCATGAAAAAAAAAATTAAAACTCCCTACCTTAATAAATCAGTTTAACCCCAGTTTTGCCAATTTTTTTGAAGGAAAATTAGTGAAAGCAAGCTAAAAATGCAAGAAGTTGCTCGGTGACTTGTATATTAGTTATTTCTCATGACCAATGGCATATTACATTTCAAATAAGGGTACATAAAGAAGGAAGACATGTTTCTTTCATGGAAGGAAGAAAAGTTATTTCTTATAGAAAGAAGCAATCTTTTTTCTTCATGGCACTATGAACGCATTTACAGGATACTAAACTGTCTATCAAGAACACAGACATAACGAAGCAGTGACAGTGAGTAGCCATGAAGGAAAATGTTTACTCCATTGTACTGCTTATAAAATGTAATATTAGAATAGGAAAAGAGAGTTTAAAAGTAAGAACAAAGAGGCAAGTGGGTGGGACAAACAGTGGTGATCAGTGATTGGTCATGGGTAATTGTTTTGTTGACAAAATTTGCTATGTTTGTACTATTAGTATTTTTTTAAATTATATTTTACATTTTACTGTAGTAGGGGCGGCACGGTGGTACAGTGGTTACTCACAGCAAGAAGGTTCTGGGTTTGAGCCCAGTGCCCAATGGGGGACTTTCTGTGCGGAGTTTGCACGTTCTCCCCGTGTCTGCATGGGTTTCCTCCGGGTGCTCTGGTTTCCCCCACAGTCCAAAGACATGCAGGTTAGGCTACTTGGAGGCTCTAAATAGACCGTAAATGGTTGTGTGTCTCTATGTATCAGTCCTGCAATGACCTGGCAACTTGTCCGGGGTGTACGCCGCCTCTCGCCCATAGTCAGCTGGGATAGGCTCCAGCTTGTCCGTGACCCTGCACAGGATAAGCACTGTAGTACTTTTACTGTAGTACTTTTACATTTTATGTTTAATTTATTATATGTATCTGATAAATATGTATCCTGTTTTCATTTTTTAATATAATTTTTCCACTAAATTATATTTAATTCATTGGTTAATCGATCCATTCAAGGTTTTATTTATTCCCTTTTAACTGTGGTGACTCAGTGTTGTATAAATAAATAATTAAAATCTATAGAACCTTTCATTCAGGATGCTCTAGCGTTGTAACTAATGGCTTAAATCTGTGCTTGCTGTTCCACTCCTGCTGATTAGATGCTGAAGCTGCTCAGATGATATCTAAGCCTGTGTTTTGATCTCGGAGCTTACAGAAGCTTCTCTAATCTGATTTCTTCTTCCACATTCCCTTGTGGAGGAGGCATTTATGAGCCCCTGCGAGAAGCCAGTTAGGTTTCTGCTGCACTCTGTCAGGCTCACAAAGCCTAAAGGACCACTGTGGAGATGGCTCCGGTGCCAGATAACGGTCATCCCCTGTGATGCTATCTTCAGCATGCTATCCTACACAAACCAAGACACACAAGCCTCTGGTGACTTCACGTTAACAGCAGCTAGCCTTGTTATCTCTGTACCGATTCGGTCTGCCAGCCACAAGCTCCAGCCAAGCTGCCACAGAAGTTCTCACACTGATTGTGTGCAATGCGTTTCAGTGCGTGTCCTTTTGCCTTTCTCTTCCACATTCCCATGAGCGATCAGCAGAAGATGTTAGGGGTGAAATCTTTTGATTTTCGACAGAAACTTGGACTGTTAAAGGGCTGACTGGTGTCATCTTAGCACACTGAGACTGCGGAAGTCTGACTGTTCGAGATGCTGCTCTTTGTTGGTGCCAAAGCTGCCCTGAATATACAAAAAGGGACAGATACTGGTTTCCACTGGAAAAGATATGTTCAAAGCACAAAGCACACTGAATTTGCTGCCTGTGCAGAGAAAACAAAATGCCAGTCAAATTGCACTATTCAGTCTAGTTATAGTGTGTCGGCATGTAAAAGAAAAGCCTAACAGTAACTAAGTTTGTCCGGAATACAGCACACTCTGGTCCTTTCCATATTCTATAAAGTGCAGTGATTAACTGAGGAGTTTAATTGGGTGTATGTGAGTCAGGAAATCACCAGCATGACTGGATTCGAGACGTACAGTAATGTTGAGCATCCTTGTCATAGAGCATCAGTATAAAACTGAGGCTCATGCAAATCACCCACATTTACAACAGTTCTCCAATCCGAAGTTGAGAAGAGTTTGCAAACTTTTGCCAGCAAGCAATCAAATGCTTCCTCGGTCCCTCTCTGAGCCGTGTACGTTTAGCAGTTCCCCTTGGTTAATCGTGTTAATTAGCTTAGTGGGGTGGGTCAGGAGGGGGGTACAGGCTTTTTTGGGTACAGAGAAGCTCTGAATATAATTGGATTTCTGCTTGCAGGCAGTTCCTTAACGCCATGCTTAAATCAAACAGTCAGCTCACAAAATCAATTCCAAACTCAGACGCCAAATCCCCAAGTATTGCCTCTCACCACAGCAACAATGTTCTTTAGCTGCGCTGTTTTGCCTTGAATATTACACTTATTTGTAAAGAGAAAATCCCATTAGATTTGAGGAAAGCAGGAATGGATGATAAACCATTATTATACTTCACTGAATCGCCATCCTTATTCTCACCAAGTCGCAGTATTTAAAAAAAAATTAATTTTATATATATATATATATATATATAGTGTAGTAGCACTGTTGCCTCACAGAAAGAAGGTCCTGGGTTCGAGCCCAGCGGCTAGCGATGGCCTTTCTGTGTGGAGTTTGCATGTTCTCCCCGTGTCCGCGTGGGTTTCCTCCGGGTGCTCCGGTTTCCCCCACAGTCCAAAGACATGCAGGTTAGGTTAACTGGTGACTCTAAATTGACCATAGGTGTGAATGGTTGTCTGTGTCTATGTGTCAGCCCTGTGATGACCTGGCGACTTGTCCAGGGTGTACCCCGCCTTTCGCCCGTAGTCAGCTGGGATAGGCTCCAGCTTGCCTGCGACCCTGTAGAAGGATAAAGCGGCTAGAGATAATGAGATGAGATGAGATATATAGTGTAGTAGCACTGTTGCCTCACAGAAAGAAGGTCCTGGGTTCGAGCCCAGCGGCTAGCGATGGCCTTTCTGTGTGGAGTTTGCATGTTCTCCCCGTGTCCGTGTGGGTTTCCTCTGGGTGCTCCGGTTTCCCCCACAGTCCAAAGACATGCAGGTTAGGTTAACTGGTGACTCTAAATTGACCGTAGGTGTGAACGGTTGTTTGTCTCTATGTGTTGACCCTGTGATAACCTGGCGACTTGTCCAGGGTGTACCCCGCCTCTCACCCATAGTCAGTTGGGATAGGCTCCAGCTTGCCTGCGACTGTGTAGAACAGGATAAGCAGCTACAGATAATGGATGGATATATATTTATTTATTTTTCACTGTTATTCCACAAAATCAAGTCGTACATGTACTGATAGCCAGCGAGGCGCGTAGCACTGAGTTGGCTATAAGTCATGTGCAACAAGATTGAGTGGAATAACTGTTTTATTCTATCCACATTAACTGGATTTTGAGAAACAGAGCATTTTTATTTTTATTTTTTGCAAATTCAATAAATAAAACCTTTACACACAGCATCTGACAAAATCATTTCCGCTTAGAATGTAAACAAACCGGGGAAATGACAGTGGCACTTAGTGAAAAATGCGATAATAATAATTTTTGAAAAATAAAAAAAGATATGTTCTTACCATCAAATACTTTTATTCCATATTTTGTTGCATTTTTTGTATTTTTTGGGGGTCTTCTTCTTCTTCTTAAGGGTTTTTTGGCAGTTGGCAAACCAGCTTAAAGGTGTATTACCGCCACCGACCAGGCTGGAGTGTGGAACAGGAGATATTGGGGGGGGGGAAACTATAATCTTTTAGCTATTTCTGTTTCTTTTAAATACTTGAAAACAATTTCTGGGGTTTTGTGTTCGAGTAGAGTTTTTATTCCATCCTTAGTTGGTTCAGGAACACACTCTGCCATTTTGTTTTTCTCAATTCATGGTATATGAGCTGATAGCCTAGTAGTAGAGTAGCCAGTTATAGCATGTGATTGCTCATATCCAGTGAATGTGGATAGAATAATTTTATATCTCTTTCGGGAGAATACCGAGGCATTCCCAGGCCAGCTGAGAGATGTAATCTCTCCAGCATGTCCTGGGTCTGCCCCAGGATCTCCTTCCAGTGGGGCATGCACAGAAAACTTCCCTTGGGAGGCGTCCAGGGGGCATCCTAATAAGGTGCCCAAACCACCTCAACTGACTCCTTTCGATATGGAGGAGCAGCAGTTCTACTCCGAGTCTCTCCCGAATGACCAAGCTTCTCACCTTGTATCTAAGGGAGAGCCCAGCCACCCTGCGGAGAAAACTCATTTCTACCGCTTGTATCTGCCATCTCATTCTTTCGGTCACTACCCATAGCTCGTGACCATAGGTGAGCATGGGAACGTAGATGGACCAGTAAATTGAGAGCTTTGCCTTTTGGCTCAGCTCTCTCTTTACCACAACAGACCGGTTTAGCGTCCGCATCACTGCTGACGCTGCCCCAATCCTTCTGTCCAACTCCCGCTCCCCCTTACCCTCATTCGTGAACAAAACCCCGAGATACTTAAACTCCTCTACTTTAGGTAGCAACTCCCCCCTGACCTGGAGTCGGCACTCCACCTGTTTCCGGCTGAGCGCCATGGCCATGGACTTGGAGGTGCTGATCCTCATCCCAGCCACTTCACACTCAGCTGCAAACCGTCCCTGTGCATGCTGTAAGTCACAGATTGATGCAGCCAACAGGACCACATCATCCGCAAAAAGCAGAGACGTGATCCTGATGCCACCAAACCAGACACCCTCCGCCCCTTGGCTGCGCCTAGAAATTCTGTCCATAAAAGTTATGAACAGAACCGGTGACAAAGGACAGCCCTGGCGGGTCCAACATGCACCGGGAACAAGTCTGACTTACTGCCAACAATGCAAACCAAACTCCTGCTTCGGTCATACAGGGACCGAATGGCCTGCAGTAGTGGGCTCTGAACCCCATACTCCCGAAGCACCCCCCCACAGGGCACCACGAGTGACACAGTCAAAAGCTTTCTCCAGGTCCACAAAACACATGTAGACCGATTGGGCAAACTCCCATGCACCTTCCAGTACCCTTGCAAGGGTAAAGGGCTGGTCCAGTGTTCCACGACCAGGATGAAAACCGCATTGTTCCTCCTGAATCTGAGGTTCGACTATTGACCGGACTCTCCTCTCCAGCACCCCAGCATAGGCTTTCCCAGGGAGGCTGAGAAGTGTGATCCCCTATTGTTGGAACACACTCTCTGGTCCCCCTTTTTAAAAAGGGGGACCACCACCCCAGTCTGCCAATCCAGAGGCACTGTCCTCGACCTCCATGCAGTGTTGAAGAGGCATGTCAGCCAAGACAGCCCAACAACATCCAGTGCCTTCAGGGACTCAGGACCAATCTCATCCACCCCCGGAGCCTGGCCACCGAGGAGCTTTTTAACCACCTCGGCAACCTCAGCCCCTGTGATAGGTGAGTCCTCCCAAGCACCCTCAGACTCTGCGTCCTCCTCGGACAACATGAAGGTGGGATTGAGGAGATCCTCAAAGTATTCCTTCCACTGTTGGATGATGTCCCCAGTTGAGGTCAACAGCACTCCATCCTCACTGTAAACAGTAGGGACAGAGCACTGTTTTCCTTTCCTGAGCCGCCGGACGGTTTGCCAGAATCTCTTCGAGGCCGATCAAAAGTCACTTTCCATGGCCTCTCCGAACTCCTCCTACACCTGAGTTTTTGCTTCAGTGACTGCCAGAGCCACATTCTGCTTGGCCCGTTGGTATCTGTCAGCTGCCTCTGGAGACCTGTGGGCCAAGCCCGATAGGACTCTTTCTTCAGCTTGATGGCTGCCCTCACCACAGGTGTCCACCAGTTGGTTCGGGTATTACCGCCACGACAGGCACCAACAACCTTGCAGCCACAGCTCTGCACGACCGCCTCAGCAATGGAGGTGCGGGACATGGTCCACTCGGACTCAATGTCCCCATCCTCCCCTGGTATGCAGTTGAAGCTCTGCTGGATGTGACAGTTGAAGATTCGACAGACGGGAGCCTCCGCCAGACGTTCCCAGCATACCCTCACTACTCGTTTGGGCCTGCTCCGTCTGTCTGGCCTCCTATCCCCAACCATCTGATCCAGCTCGCCACCAGGTAGTGATCAGTTGACAGCTCTGTTCCCCTCTTCCCCCGAGTGTCCAAGACATACGGTCGTAGATCAGATGAAACGACTATGAAGTCAATCATCGATCTGTGGCCTAGGGTGTCCTCGTGCCACGTGCACTTATGGACACCCTTATGCTCGAACATGGTGCTTGTTATGGCCAAACCGTGCATGGCACAAAAGTCCAACAACTGAACACCACTCAGGTTCAGATCAGTCAGGCTGTTCCTCCCAATCACACCCCTCCAGGTCTCACTGTCATTGCCCACGTGAGCATTGAAGTCCCCCAGTAAAACAATGGAGTCCTTGAGTGGGGTGCTAGATAGTGCACCACGAGGGCAAGAAGGCCGGGTACTCCGAACTACCATTTGGCGTCTAAGCTCAAATGATAGTCAGCGACCGTTCCCTGACCCGAAGGCGCAGGGAAATGACCCTCTCATTCACTGGGGAGAACTCCGATGTTAACGTGCCAAACTGAGAGGCTACCAATAGCCCCACCCCTGCCCGGCGCTGCTCACCCTTGGCAACTCCAGTATAGAAGAGAGTCCAACCCCTCTCCAGGAAATTGGTTCCAGAGCCCAAGCTATGCGTTGAGGTGAGCCCAACTATATCTAGTCGGTACCGCTCAATCTCACGCACAAGCTCAGACTCCTTTCCCACCAGAGAGGTGACATTCCATGTCCCAAAAGCCAGTTTTGTCAGCCAGGGATCAGTACGCCAGGGCCTCCGACTTTGGCTGCCACCCGATCCACAGTGCACCGGACCCTTACGGCACCTCCTGCGGGTGGTGGGTCCACAGGAGAGTGGTTCTGTGTTGCTCATTCGGGCTGGGCCTGGCCGGGCCCCACGGATATAGGCCCAACCACCAGACGTTCGCTGACGAACCCCTCCCCCAGGCCTGGTTCAAGGTGGGGCCCCGGTATCCCTGGTCCGGGCGAGGGTACTCGGATACCTGTTTTTTCTTTCATAAGGGTCCTTTATATATATATATATATATATATATATATATATATATATATATATATATATATATACAACTTTTTTGAGATGTGTTGTTGTCATGAAATTTAAAATCACCTAATTTTTCTCTTTAAATGATACATTTTCTCAGTTTAGACATTTGATATGTCATCTATGTTCTATTCTGAATAAAATATGGAATTTTGAAACTTCCACATCATTGCATTCCGTTTTTATTTACAATTTGTACTTTGTCCCAACTTTTTTGGAATCGGGGTTGTATAATTTAAAGAGAAAAATTAGGTGATTTTAAATTTCATGACAACAACACATCTCAAAAAAGTTGGGACAAGGCCATGTTTACCACTGTGAGACATCCCCTTTTCTCTTTACAACAGTCTGTAAACGTCTGGGGACTGAGGAGACAAGTTGCTCAAGTTTAGGGATAGGAATGTTAACCCATTCTTGTCTAATGTAGGATTCTAGTTGCTCAACTGTCTTAGGTCTTTTTTGTCGTATCTTCCGTTTTATGATGCGCCAAATGTTTTCTATGGGTGAAAGATCTGGACTGCAGGCTGGCCAGTTCAGTACCCGGACCCTTCTTCTACGCAGCCATGATGCTGTAATTGATGCAGTATGTGGTTTGGCATTGTCATGTTGGAAAATGCAAGGTCTTCCCTGAAAGAGACGTCGTCTGGATGGGAGCATATGTTGCTCTAGAACCTGGATATACCTTTCAGCATTGATGGTGTCTTTCCAGATGTGTAAGCTGCCCATGCCACATGCACTAATGCAACCCCATACCATCAGAGATGCAGGCTTCTGAACTGAGCACTGATAACAACTTGGGTCGTCCTTCTCCTCTTTAGTCCGAATGACACGGCATCCCTGATTTCCATAAAGAACTTCAAATTTTGATTCATCTGACCACAGAACAGTTTTCCACTTTGCCATAGTCCATTTTAAATGAGCCTTGGCCCAGAGAAGACGTCTGCACTTCTGGATCATGTTTAGATACGGCTTCTTCTTTGAACTATAGAGTTTAGTTGGCAACGGCGGATGGCACGGTGAATTGTGTTCACAGATAATGTTCTCTGGAAATAGTCCTGAGCCCATTTTGTGATTTCCAATACAGAAGCATGCCTGTATGTGATGCAGTGCCGTCTAAGGGCCCGAAGATCACGGGCACCCAGTATGGTTTTCCGGCCTTGACCCTTACGCACAGAGATTCTTCCAGATTCTCTGAATCTTTTGATGATATTATGCACTGTAGATGATGATATGTTCAAACTCTTTGCAATTTTACACTGTCAAACTCCTTTCTGATATTTCTCCACTATTTGTCGGCGCAAAATTAGGGGGATTGGTGATCCTCTTCCCATCTTTACTTCTGAGAGCCGCTGCCACTCCAAGATGCTCTTTTTATACCCAGTCATGTTCATGACCTATTGCCCATTGACCTAATGAGTTGCAATTTGGTCCTCCAGCTGTTCCTTTTTTGTACCTTTAACTTTTCCAGCCTCTTATTGCCCCTGTCCCAACTTTTTTGAGATGTGTTGCTGTCATGAAATTTCAAATGAGCCAATATTTGGCATGAAATTTCAAAATGTCTCACTTTCGACATTTGATATGTTGTCTATGTTCTATTGTGAATACAATATCAGTTTTTGAGATTTGTAAATTATTGCATTCTGTTTTTATTTACAATTTGTACTTTGTCCCAACTTTTTTGGAATTGGGGTTGTATATATATATATATATATATATATATATATATATATATATATATATCACGGGCGATTGCTCTAAGACAACGAGAGAGGCTCAGCCTCCTCTAAAAATGACGAACATCGAATCATAGAAATATATGTGCTCAACCCAACTACAGTGCGAAATCATTCCGTTATAACTTTCCCCAGTTCGCCTAATGTGTGCGTGAGTTTTTCCCCCTCGTGACAGCGCGATGCAGCCCAGACTCAGTGCACTTCAATGGCATTGGGAGCTATGCGCTTTCAATCTCAAAAGGCAAGACGGTTATTGGACAAATACTGCGAAAATGCCCCCCCACGGAGTCTCATGGACTCCCAGCCTCAGTGGACTTCAACGGCATTTGGGAGTGATGCGCTTTTCAATCTCAAAATGCAAGATGGTTATTGGACAAATACTGCGAAAATACCCGCCTACGGACTCCGAGCCTCACATGGGAGGGACATGGCAGTTTCCGCGAGGAGACTGGTGATTGGTGAAAGCGGCCGGATATTTTCTTTGATTGACAGCTTGCTTCAAATATAGACAGGCAGCGGTGAATTTCAGTTCAGTCCCATGCGGAATCGGAAGTGCTGTGGTGTATTGTAAGAGATCAGCTTACATTTCGATTTCATTCATTACATACGGTTTCTACCAGCTTTTTTAGTTTGTATATATTTTCATTGTAAATAAAGTGTAAATATAGTGTTGTCAAGTTTGCTATCTTAGTTCCAGAAATTTCATTTATTTGAGTGACTGAACTTGAACTTGAGGGGGCTAGTCAGCTAGCAAGAAAGCTGCACACGGATGCCAAGCATTGCTGATTTAATTTTGGCGAGGCCATTTGCCAGTCTTCCTTTCAAGGAAAAAATTAAAATTAAACAGCAGGGTAGACCAACGCCTCAAATTGACTTGGTGAAAAAGGTAGGGAATAATACTCGTTCCTTTCAGCTCTCCTGGTACGAGAAAGTGAATTGGCTAACAGCAAGTGACCCACATCAACAACAGTAAATAGGCTACTTTAGTAATATGTCATGGATGGACCAAAAATATAGAATCTATTTAAAATGTTTATGCTGAGTATATTATATTGGAATATATATTTCTCTGGATATGAATTAAACACAGCTACAATTTGGAAAACATTTTTAAACAAAAACACAGCTGAGAACATTTCACACTACAGACCTGGATTAAAAGTGAAGGGTTATCAAAATTGTCAATAAAACATTTCTCAGTCAAAATAAGTAAAATATAGGGAAAGTGTCATTGAATGCTGAGGTTCCTGACAAAGAGCTGCTTTCAATAATGATCACTTTTTAAACAACATGCCACAATTTTAAAATATAAAATGTTAAAATATACCCCCCCAACACCACCATCATGTACAGTGGTGCTTGAAAGTTTGTGAACCCTTTAGAATTTTCTATATTTCTGCATAAATATGACCTAAAACATCATCAGATTTTCACACAAGTCCTAAAAGTAGATAAAGAGAACCCAGTTAAACAAATGAGACAAAAATATTATACTTGGTCATTTATTTATTGAGGAAAATGATCCAATATTACATACCTGTGAGTGGCAAAAGTATGTGAACCTCTAGGATTAGCAGTTAAGTTGAAGGTGAAATTAGAGTCAGGTGTTTTCAATCAATGGGATGACAATCAGGTGTGAGTGGGCCCCCTGTTTTATTTAAAGAACAGGGATCTATCAAAGTCTGATCTTCACAACACATGTTTGTGGAAGTGTATCATGGCACGAACAAAGGAGATTTCTGAGGACCTCAGAAAAAGTGTTGTTGATGCTCATCAGACTGGAAAAGGTTACAAAACCATCTCTAAAGAGCTTGGACTCCACCAATCAACAGTCAGACAGATTGTGCACAAATGGAGGAAATTCAAGACCATTGTTACCCTCCTCAGGAGTGGTCGACCAACAAAGATCACTCCAAGAGCAAGGCATGTTGTAGTCGGCGAGATCACAAAGGACCCCAGGGTAACTTCTAAGCAACTGAAGGCCTCTCTCACATTGGCTAATGTTCATGAGTCCACCATCAGGAGAACACTGAACAACAATGGTGTGCATGGCAGGGTTGCAAGGAGAAAGCCACTGCTCTCCAAAAAGAACATTGCTGTTCATCTGCAGTTTGCTAAAGATCACGTGGACAAGCCAGAAGGCTATTGGAAAAATGTTTTGTGGACGGATGAGACCAAAATAGAACTTTCTGGTTTAAATGAGAAGCCTTATGTTTGGAGAAAGGAAAACACTGCATTCCAGCATAAGAACCTTATCCCATCTGTGAAACATGGTGGTGGTAGCATCATGGTTTGTGCCCGTTTTGCTGCATCTGGGCCAGGACGGCTTGCCATCATTGATGGAACAATGAATTCTGAATTATACCAGCGAATTCTAAAGGAAAATGTCAGGACATCTGTCCATGAACTGAATCTCAAAAGAAGGTGGGTCATACAGCAAGACAACGACCCTAAGCACACAAGTCGTTCTACCAAAGAATGGTTAAAGAAGAATAAAGTTAATGTTTTGGAATGGCCAAGTCAAAGTCCTGACCTTAATCCAATCGAAATGTTGTGGAAGGACCTGAAGCGAGCAGTTCATGTGAGGAAACCCACCAACATCCCAGAGTTGAAGCTGTTCTGTATGGAGGAATGGGCTAAAATTCCTCCAAGCCGGTGTGCAGGACTGATCAACAGTTACTGGAAATGTTTAGTTGCAGTTATTGCTGCACAAGGGGGTCACACCATATACTGAAAGCAAAGGTTCACATACTTTTGCCACTCACAGATATGTAATATTGGATCATTTTCCTCAGTAAATAAATGACCAAGTATAATATTTTTGTCTCATTTGTTTAACTGGGTTCTCTTTATTTACTTTTAGGACCTGTGTGAAAATCTGATGATGTTTGAGTTCATATTTATGCAGAAATATAGAACATTCTAAAGGGTTCACAAACTTTCAAGCACCACTGTATATTGGACAGTAGGCTAATGGGCCAAAAGAACCTGTTATTTCACAGTTTGTGACCCTGCCAACAATCAGCCAGATCAGAGGCAAGAGTATGGGCAAAATTGATGTGTTTTTTTCTTTTTTTCTTTTAAAATCTGGAAATATCATAACCGACCAGCCTCCCCTGTTTGAAAGACTACCAGCCACCACTGATTATATATATATATATATATATATATATATATATATATATATATATAAAATTCTGTTTGGGTAACATATTTTAATTAAATAATTCACTCTTAAATAATTCACTAACACCCTAAACTTCCAAAAATCCTATTTGTTTACACTGGATACCTGTTTTCACTCTCTTGTTGCACGAGTGAGTGTGTGTGTGTGTGTGTGTGTGTGTTTTCCTTGTGGGGACCAACCTTATACACACACACACACACAGTCCTGCTCTAATATCAAGTCCCTCTGGCTGCTCTATCAACCCTCTGATCCCACTGTTTTATGCTCTGCAAATATTTAAAACAACCACAACACACACAGTCTAACTACAGTTGATGTTGGATGAAGTCAGTGTAGAGGGAGTGTGTTTCTGATTTTAACAGCCATGGGGGAATGATACGATTAAATATTAACACTACTCTCCTTACTGCACTAAGGCTATTGATCCATAAACAGGACCCCAAGGTAGTGTCGAAAACTAAAAAGGACAGAAAATAAGCAGATGTTGAATATGTGTGACTGTATTACTCAAACTGGAAGGAAGTGACGTTCTGTGGACATGCAGAAAGGAACAGGCGACTTTTTATGCTCATGTGTGCGATTGTTTTTGACTGTTTCAGCATTGATCCTAAATGACATTCAGTTGTATTTAGTTATGGCTGTTTTTATCCCCCGCTCAAACGAAGTTTGACGGGGGATATAGAAACGGGTTCCGTGCATCCGTGCGGCATGTCCGTCCAGTCACGTTTTCATTTCCAGGCCATATCTGTAAAACTACTGAAGATATCTTTATGAAACTTTGTCTACATATCAAGCAACATGTGAACTGGTGCCTTTTGCTATTTTGGATTTTTGAAAAAAAGTATTTTTCAAATTTTTACATACAGAATAGATTTTGACTTAGTTTCTAAGAACAATGTTCATTTCCGGAGCATATATCCAAAACTATTCATGATACGGATTTGAAACTTGGTATACATGTTAACAAGGCGATGTGGATGTGCCTTTTCATGCTAAGAAATTTAAATTTTTTGGAAACAATTTCAGACTTAGTCTCTCAGGTTAGTCTTAGGGGTAAGTTTTGTTTCTGGAGCAGAACTTGAAAACTATGAGTGGTACGGTCTTGAAAGTTGGTATATGTGTTGATTAAGTAATGTCTATGTGCCTTTTGATACTAAGAAATTTGAGAAATTTTAATATATAGCTCACCTGGGCCAAAGGTCCGGTGGGTTTATGCCATGGGCTGCTGAGGTCAGTGTAAAGAGGTAGGGTTGGTTTCCTGCAGCAGAACTTGAAAAATGTGACAATAATATCTTGAAACTTGGTATATAGTTGGTATATAGGGTGGGGGATATAGACGACTGTCTTCTTGTTTTTTTTTTTCAGTGATGAACATAACTGAACACATAACGTACAAATGCAAAATTTAATACATCGTTTCTGTATATACTTTGTAAACGACATTGGATTGCAAGTCCTTGAGTGTGAAATTTACAAAGCACAAAATACAGTGAGTTATATAAAATATAAACATCTATATACAGCACTGTGTAAAAGTCAAAAACACTATTTTTTCTACACACTTTTGTATAGATTTCTATTTTATGACTTCTATGTTATCGAGTCAGTACAACAACATTTTAAAGTTCCAAACGTTTGTTTTCCATCACAAAATTAAATGTTACAGAAAAAAGTTTGGATCTGAGCAGCATATTATATGAGAGCACTTTTCAGATGAAAAAAGAAAACATAATGAAGGTTGCTGGGTTTGGGTACAAAATTAAGACGTAAGTGTGACAGTCAAAGTGTCCAGAAGAACTGTGGCTGGTTCTGTAAGATGCTCAGTAAAATCTAGAGCTCATTTCCTTATAAAACTGCACTCACTGGACCTGAGACTAAAGCAAAGGGTCGTCTCACACCAAATATTGACTTTGTTTCATTTATTATGGCTTACTGCTTACTGTTTATAGTATTTTTTTTAATGTTGACACATTTCATTTCATTATTTTTAAGCCATTGTTGGTCTACAGCATTTCTTTACATGCGCCTAAGACTTTTGCACAGGACTGTATATAAGAACAAAACAGGATGTCCAGTGTTTCCATAGCTACTTATATGCAGTATATCAACGGTACTATATCAGAGTCCTTCCTGCACCATGCATGGCATGTTTGGTGGTGCCAATCTTCGTTTCGTAGCCCTCGGCCTCTCGCCTATATTACATAGCTAGGGTTACAGTGGGGGGCTAGTCTTCTAGTAACCGCGAGAGTTTGACTCCCCACTCACATCTGTATTGCAACATGCCTTGCCAGATGGCAGTAGGTACCATTTTTATGATGGTCTTTGGTATAACCCGACCATGAGTAGGACTCGCGATCTCCCAATTGAGTGGTGGACACGCTAACCACTAGGCCACTCGCCGGTAAAGGTACTATATATGATGTTGCAAAAAATAAAACATGCACAATATACAAAAGGGAAGGTTATTTGTGCCATATGTAAGGAATAAATCATCATGGGACGTGCTGTTAAAGGAAAAAGTGTGATTATTCTCAACAGCATGTAAGTGATTTATGCTACAGCAATTTTTCAACGCTAACAATTTTTCATTTATTAAATAACAAAATATTGTACATTTATCTGTTTGTAGTTACATTTAATGTTATGGTATGTTCACAAAAGACATTAGTTCCTTTACTCAATATAATGTGACATTATATAAGGTTGTAGTCAAGACTGCTATTGTCTCCTTCAATTCAATTCAATTCAATTCAAATTTATTTGTAGAGTGCTTTTAACAGTGGACACTGTCACAAAGCAGCCTTATATTTATTAGTTTGGTCCTGCGTTTCCTTTCCTTTGCAACATAATGTCTTTTCTTCTCGCTTTCCGTTACTGTAGTCGGTCTTTGACATTTAATTTGCACACTCACGTCCTCCATTTTTCTCTCCTGGTTCAAATTTGTATCCCACAATGCCTTGGGTGAACGGGGAAAGCCCACCATGTGATGCATGATGTAGTATCTTGTATTGCGCCATGGTGAAGCAGGAAAAAATAACGGAGAATTTAGGGCCATGTGGCCCTAAATTCATTAATTGTTCTATTTTTAAAAAAACCTAATAAAATTGGAAGTCTGTGATTCGAATTCAGTAGCTTTCGGTCCACTAAACACAAATAATTGGGTGTCAGGGAAAATTCTTTTTATGACCTACACTTGAAAAATCTGAAAGGCGGTCTACCTTTAATGAGTGTAGTTATGTAACATCACCATGCCTGACAGTGATAACACCTTACAGATTGTTTGTCAGATAGTGAATGAAGTATGTACTGCCCCCCTTCCTCCAACTCATGCACATGAACTGTAATCTTGTTCGCCATGCTGTGGCCACCTCCAATAATCACCATCATTATACAAGTGTGTCTGAGTGCAAGCAGATTCATTTCTGTTTATCCAAAATGCGCATTACTATCTGCCAGAACCATCACCTCTTCAAACGCGGACAGTTTCATCACCTGAAAGCAAATTGTTTAATCAAGATACAACGGCTAAGTCTGCTCTTGTTGCGCCACTTTACGACAAACACAATTATCACAGCAACAGGCTTGGCAGGATATATCAAAAGAAATTGGGTTGAAACTGCCAACACAAAGCCTGCACTAAGCTGAAACGCACTTGCACATGTGAAGCATGTATTTAGTGTGTAAAAAGCTTAGTCGTGCTTTAAAGCCGAACTACGTGCGAGCCATGCAGAATGGGAAATGTGAAGCTCTGCTCTGCACCTAATAGCACACTACACTGCAACCACCACCCCACCCCACCCCACACAAGCACCCCCCCTCAACAGACCCCGAAAAAAAAAAAAAGCCTCAACAACTACAAAGCTGCTCTTCTTTTTGCTCAGATTTGCTTGGCAGCGAATGGGACTGACAGGCTGCTGAAATCTCTTCACACTTCTGCTTGTGTACACCCACAGATAGATGCATACCACCACAGCGCTTTGTTGATTTGATGCAAGACTTGTGCAGTATTGCCGCATGTTTGGGTGGAAATTTAAGAGTTTAATTTACAGAACTATTTTCAGAAGGCATTCATCATTCAATCTAAATGATACTTTCCTCTTTCTTTCTCTTTCTTTGTAATATTATATATATATATATATATATATATATATATATATATATATATATAGAGAGAGAGAGAGAGAGAGAGAGAGAGAGAGAGAGTATTATATAATATCTTATAGGACTATATGGGTTGATCTGGATGTAGACAGAGTTATTACAGTACCCAGTCTCTTGCTATACTAAGGTCTTGATCCTAAGGCACTGTTTTTCCTCCATAATTATAAAAAAGGTACAAGCAAGCTGATGCTCCTTCTGAGTAGGCGATTAAAACAGAATTGATAGCACAGTTCTGCACCTTGAGGCTTTGTCTGAGGTAAATGAAAAAAAAGTGACAAAGGTGGGTTACCTCTATGGAGAAGGAAGAACATCCCTCAGGTTCTCACAGGTAAATGTAAATTAGCATATGGAGCAATCAGGACTTGCACATGCACTGAAACACCTTATATTGCTACTTTCTGCATTATAAATAGTTTTATCTTTTTTTTTTTTAATGGCGCTAGTGTACATTAGCGTGAACTCATACTGTGAACTCTTCCCTGCTCGTCTGAATAGCTGATAGTGTCTGGCGGATATGTCTGTAAAGTAAACGGTGTTTTAGACCGATGGGTTTGAGGGACTTATTTATATGCACAATGGACGCTGTGCTCTTGAATAGCAAATTATTAGAACACAGTCCTTTCACTGCATCAATTTGAGCATGATCTTACTGAGTGCAGCTCTCAGTCACATACACCTTCAAAAAAACACAACGCACATCTGAGTATGTAGATGGACGAGAAACCATGTACGTACAAACGCACTTGCAAATGGGTGACAAATTAAAGGGAAAAAAAATCCCAGTCACACTAATGTAATGCTATAAGGGCATTTATTTTCGCTGGCATGGTTTGGATCCACTTATCTCTTTTGAGAAAAGTCTCACTGTAAGCAAATACTAAGTTCCTCTGACTGATCACCTTTATTCTCTGATGAAACGTCTATTCGGAGTGGACACTTTCAAGATGACTCCACCTCCATATACAAGACACAAACTGACTCCTTGAATAGACAGAAGGAGATGGTGGAACCGATCTCAACCCTATTAAACACCTATGCGAGACTGTGGACCGATGTGTTCGCCAGCATTCTCTACCATCATCTTCAAAATGCCAACTGCGCATATATCTTAGAAAAATGATGTTCATCTCACCAGTGCAATTCCATAAACTTGTAGTATTGATGCCAAAACTGAAGTTTGACTTCTGGTGGCTTGGAGGTGGTCTAAAGCCTTTGGAAGACACTTTGTGTTGTTTTTCCCTTTCATTTGTCACCTGTCTATACACGAATGCATTTATACACAACTGTTTTATAGAATGCATGTGAAGTAGTTTTGCGTTTTAAGCTGACTGTGCACTAAAATGAGTCGGATGTATTCACTGTTATTAAGGCCCGGTTCCATACTACCGATAACTATAACGATAACTATATGGACTTCCGAAAACACAACAAGGACTACACACCATTGCTAATCAGTCGGGTCAGAGTGGAAAGAGTGCCCACGTTCAAGTTCCTGGGCACACACATTGCAGAGGACCTCACTTGGACCACAAACTCCACAGCAGCAGTGAAAAAGGCACAGCAGCGACTGTACTTCCTGAGGATCCTCAAGAAGAACAACCTCCACGAGCAGCTGCTAGTGACCTTCTACCGTTGCTCGATCGAGAGTGTGCTGACGTACTGTATTGCTACATGGTACACCAGCAGCTCCATGGCAGACAAGAAAGCCCTTCAAAGAGTCATCAGCTCTGCACAGAAGATCATTGGCTGCCCACTGCCCTCTCTAGAGCAACTCTACACCACCCGTTGCCTCAGCAGAGCCACCAACATCTTAAAAGACCCTTCCCACCCTGGACACCAGCTTCTTGAACCACTGCCCTCTCCTAGACAGTTCAGGTCCATTGCATCACGGACAAATAGACTAAAGAACAGATTGTACCCGAGTGTCATACGTGAACCTACACAAATGCCAGCAGTATGGACAGAAACAGGACTGAACGGTAACACAAACTGTCTACACCTCTACATGCCTACCTCTTACCTAAAGAGTATATGTTTTTACATCCACATGTACCTTATTATCTCGATCACCTATAATTATTTATTTATATTGCTCCTGCTCAACTGCACTCCGTAAACATGGGCAAATGTGCAATTATCACGCCTAATTGTGCAATACATTCACTTATTACTGTGCAATAACCCACTGTATCATAGGACACACCCTAGATACATAGAACTACTTGTTTTTTTAAAGCAGTTCTTGTATAGATATGTTTATCTTTTTTCATTGACTAATCTATCTATCGTGTATAGATTTGTTTTCTGTTTTACTTGAATGCTTATCTTGTATGGATCTGACTCCCCCCCCAATAGTAAGTGTTTGCATGAAGACACCGACTGGATTGCGTGCTTCAATTTCACTGTACTGTACGGTGCAGTGACAATAAAAGAATCTTGAATCTTAAATAAATCGTTCCCCTGCAACTGATGTGGTTGGTGGTCACACCAGACCGATAACGATACCTACAGCCCAGGTCTGGGTTTATTGGTATCAGTGAGATTGCTTCTGGAGCGATTTTTCCAGGCCTGGACCTGATCTGGGGTGGCACGGTGGTGTAGTGGTTAGCACTGTCGCCTCACAGCAAGAAGATCCTGGGTTCGAGCCCAGCGGCCAGTGAGGGCCTTTCTGTGTGGAGTTTGCATGTTCTCCCTGTGTGGGTGTGCTCCGGTTTCCCCCACAGGCCAAAGACATGCAGGTCGGCTAATTGGTGGCTCTAAATTGAGTGTGAATGGTTGCTTGCCTCTATGTTTTAAGCCTTGTGATGACCTGGTGACTTGTCCAGGGTGTACCCCGCCTTTCACCCGTAGTCAGCTGGGATAGGCTCCAGCTTGCCTGCGACCCTGTAGAACAGGATAAGCGGCTACAGATAATGGATGGATGGATGGATGGACCTGATCCGATAAAACATCTGACCAATCAGGTAATTGTTTAAACCTACAATATTTATTTATCTGAGTGGCAGGACCAAGTGATATATTACAGTCGGGATTATAGTTGTGGTGTGACTGCTCCAGACTGGAATTAAATTCAGGTATAGGTATAGTCATAGTTGGCGTTATAGGTATAGATATTAGTGTTGTGGGACCAGGCTCTTACTGTACAAGTTGACCTGCAGCACATGTAAAATAAAGACATCCCAATGTTCAGCATACACACAAATCTCAGCAAGGACTTCTATCCTATTCAAGGCCACCAACTGTATCTGATTGCTGAGAGAGAGCGCGCTCACACACACACACACACACACACACACACACACTATAATGCAACTGCATACCTCACATCATAAGCGAACTCTGAAATCTTCTCCATACCTCTACAAAGTTTATCCAAGCAATACAACCAAGAAAGCATGAACTGAAGTGTATAGGTGTGCAGCCACCACTAGGGCATTCCCTCATGTTAACCAGGCTGGCAAGACGAAACCAAGGTTGCGTTCATTTCTGTCATCAATGACTGCATGCCAGGAATCCATCAATGGTTTGTGTGCATGTGTTTCCCATGCCTGCTTCCCTGCACTCTTACAGCACTGCTGTGCAAACATCAGGATTAGCATTCAGCTCTGGAACACACCGCGCTTCTCCACAACGCACCCGACTTCACCCGACCCGAGGTGCTTGGATCGATTCCCTCTTCGATCGATCGATGTTTCCAGGGTTTCTCATGCACACTAAAATCGCAGCTGAGGCACTAACATGTCATAAACTGGGTTTGTTTGTTTTGTTTTCTAGAAGTCCACCTGGCATCAGTGGAAGTGTTGGGTTCAAAGTCGTGATTTTGTTGCGATGAAGGATTACACACTAAAATAAGCCGGATCTGAGTAAATCGGGCGTTTGGATACTCAAATCAGGTAGGTTAGTTCTAGTTGGGTATTGTGGAAATGTATAGAAATGTACAAAATGAACAAAAAATGTGCTAAAGCAGTGCGCAAACATTCGCAAACATGCGCGCACCTGCGCGTCGCGCAGGTGCGCGCATGTTTGCGAATGTTTGCGCACTGCTTTAGCACATTTTTTGTTCATTTTGCATGCTTTTATAGCCCTATATAACTAACCCTCACACATATCTCATTTACAAGACTTCACTGACTTAAACTTAGGATGAAAATTCCAATCAGTAGCTCCTTAGCTCGCAGGTAAGCGCAAAGATTAACCTCCAGCCGCACCTACCTGTCCAAAGCGCACACCCGATCTGGATATCCCACACATCCACCTCCATCAGTGCTCCTCTAATTGACTTGGAGGCGATCAGAGGAAAGTTTCCTCTCCTGACATCACGCTCGCCTACTGCAACAAACTCCCTCTGCAACTTCAGCCCTCACTAACAATGCAACTCTCAACCATTATTACTTGGAAAATATTCTAGGAATAAAACAACAACAACATTATCTATGCTAATCATTCTAATATACCTTCATATCAATAATAATAATAATAATAATAATAATAATAATAATAATAATACAAAAAAAATCTTTAAAATTGCAGCTGTACCTGAAACAGAGATCCCAGAGGGTCACATCCTGCATTTTGCCATCTTTACTGAGAAGATAAACTCCAGTTCTGTGGGTACGCACAGTGGAACGCACTGTAGCCACTGAGAGAGAGAGAGAGAGAGAGAGAGAGAGAGAGAGGGTTGCTGTAGAGGGAAAAAAGCAAACGCGTCTGGCATTGAGGAGGCAGCCTCGCCTCAGGATGCTTCTGTCTCCTAGCAACAAAAGCTGATGTGGTGCGGATGCGCTTAGAATGGGATGAAGACAGAAGGAGTCTCGGAGACTCACCTTTGCCAGGTTACACACAGTTTTCAGGTATGAGTACGACAAAGACGACAGCTGGATCAGACTGTTTGCAATGAGGCCTGGAGAAGAAGTGATGAATGACTGGATGTGGATGTGTGGGAGGGCGAGAGACAAATAAAAAGTATCCCACCTGCAGAGTGTATGCACTCAGAGTGGGCGTTTGGCTGCAAATAACTATGGACCAGGGTGTAAACAGAACATGTAGCAATCTGAATGAGGGCGGATAACAGAGTTGCATGTTGTTCAATTTGTATAGCCTACATATTGAGAACAAGTTGACGATGTAAAACAACTCCGCACCCCGCTCTTAACTTTAACGAGTATAACTTTCAGTACAACCTGAGTCACTCGAATGGTTCTTAAGTTAGAAGGATGAGACTTTGGAGCATATACAAAATACATCCATCTGTTATCCATAACCGCTTATCCTATGCAGGGTCACAGGCAAGCTGGAGCCTATCCCAGCTAACTATGGGCGGGAGGCGGGGTACACCCTGGACAAGTCACCAGGTCATGACACATAGAGACAAACAACCATTCACACCTACGGTCAATTTAGAGCCGCCAGTTAACCTAACCTGCATGTCTTTGAACCTTGGGGAAACCCATGCAGGCACAGGGAGGACATGCAAACTCCACACAGAAAGGCCCCCGTCAGCCACTGGGCTCAAACCCAGAACCTTCTTGCTGTGAGGTGACAGTGCCTCACCACTACACCACCATGCCGCCTATATAGAAAATGTGTCTGCTTTTGCATTTTGCTCGGTAAGGAAATCTTCAGGGGTAGCTTTGTTTCCCTACCACCCACATCAGAATGTTCATTCATTCGTTGTCTATACCGTTTATCCATTGAGAGTTGCAGGGGAGCTGGAGCCAATCTCAGCTGACAAACAGCCATTCACACTCACATTCACACCTACAGGCAATTCATGATAGCCAGTTGACCTTATCTGTATGTCTTTGGACTGTCAGAGGAAACTGGAGCACATACGGTAGAGGAAACCCATGCAGGCACAGGAGGATCATGCAAGAACCCAGAACGCTATGAGGTGACAGTGATAACCACTGCACCCCTGTGTCGCCAACATTAGAACAAACTTTTTCATTACACCTTTAATGGTGTAGTGAATGATGGAAACATATGCAACCTTATCTTTTCGTGTTCCCGCTAAAGCCCCACTTAGAGGAGAGCGGGGAGACTTGGGACAGTTTGTCCCCATCCCATCCCATTATCTGTAGCCGCTTTATCCTGTTCTACAGGGTCGCAGGCAAACTGGAGCCTATCCCAGCTGACTACGGGTGAAAGGCGGGGTACACCCTGGACAAGTCATCACAGGGCTGACACATAGACACAGACAACCATTCACACTCACATTCACACCTACGCTCAATTTAGAGTCACCAGTTAACCTAACCTGCATGTCTTTGGACTGTGGGGGAAACCGGAGCACCCGGAGGAAACCCACGCGGACACGGGGAGAACATGCAAACTCCGCACAGAAAGGCCCTCGCCGGCTACGGGGCTCGAACCCAGACCATTCTTGCTGTGAGGCGACAGCACTAACCACTACACCACCATGCCACCAGGACAGTTCGTATTCCCACTAATTAATTTCAACCAATCAGGTTTTAGATTCCATCAGAAGTTAGATGTTGCCCCTTAGAGTAATCTACTTTGTTTGGAGACATGGAGCTGGACACTGCCGTAAGGTCTGTGCAGTTTAATATTTTTGTCAACTATTTTGTATTTTCTACTTCGCCTCCACCTCCATTCTATGGTGTAATGCACGCTGGTGGATTCGGGATTTGTTAGGAATTAAAGGATGTAGCCAAGAGTTACTGTATATAGTATTATTTATTAAACTTAAATTCTGGGGGGAAAAAAACAAAAACATAAAAAAAGATTAAAGATTTTTTTTTTCAAAATGGCCAGATAGGGAGAGTTGGGACACTTCATGTTACAGGTTATTTCTTGTAGTTTACAAATATAAATTTGTTTAAACTTTTTGTTAAAAATGTGGCATGTACCTGCATGAGGATTAAACTTATTTCATTCCTTCTTGAGAATGGAACTGTTTTGTCTCGTCACATTTTGGGTAAACTGACATTTTTCTATCGTTGAGCCAGCATTGTGTGTTCATACAGTTTATATGTTACAAGTTTTGATAATAAATAAATATTAAACATGTAGGATTAAGCTAGGTATTTTATTATTGGGGGCGGCACGGTGGTGTAGTGGTTAGCGCTGTCGCCTCACAGCAAGAAGGTCCGGGTTCGAGCCCCGTGGCCGGCGAGGGCCTTTCTGTGTGGAGTTTGCATGTTCTCCCCGTGTCCGCGTGGGTTTCCTCCGGGTGCTCCGGTTTCCCCCACAGTCCAAAGACATGCAGGTTAGGTTAACTGGTGACTCTAAATTGACCGTGAGTGTGAATGGTTGTCTGTGTCTATGTGTCAGCCCTGTGATGACCTGGCGACTTGTCCAGGGTGTACCCCGCCTTTCGCCCGTAGTCAGCTGGGATAGGCTCCAGCTTGCCTGCGACCCTGTAGAACAGGATAAAGTGGCTACAGATAATGAGATGAGATTTTATTGTTGTTCTATGTTTCCCCACTATGTCCCAAGTCTCCCAACATAATGTCCCATGTCTCCCCTGAATGTCTCATGTCTCCCTGCAAAAAAATAATGACAGAAAAAGTAAAGCCTGAAGGCCAGAATATGTGACAAGCTGAGAAACTAATGTTGTGGTAAGAAGGTATAGTAAATACTCGAATGCAATATGAATGTGACGCTACTCGCAAAGAATTTCACACACAATCTACAAAAGCTGAAAACTTGTCCCAAGTGTTCCCGCTCTCCCCTATTGGCTGGGTTAGAACACTTGAATGCTAGTGCAAGAGAGGTGGCTTTTTGAAGCTTTAATATCTTTAATTGTCAAATAACGAATCCGTGTCCTGATCAGGTCGGTGTTGGTGGTCATCTCCCCCATGCTTACAGAATCAGGGGTGTCACAGAGACGTGAGTTTCTCCTCTGAGTAGACATTTTATTGATAGCTTTTAAATGGAAAAAAAGCAAAACAAAAAACCTTCACCAAGTCTTACATGAAGTGTTTTGACTTTTTGACCGATCTCATGGTCAAGTGTGTACTTCAGCTAAATATTTGCATGGTTAAATAATAACTAATAATAGCTAAATAATATGCATGGCTTTAAATTTAATTTACAGTTCAACCCTGCCTTGACTGTAAAGTGAGTTCGATGATGCCACAGAGTGTTCTCAGGGCGGGCGTGGCGGCATACCCTCTCTCCTGTCAATCATCGCAACGGGAAAACAATCTATGGGCATGCGAGATTTCATGTATATGTAAGAGTGTAGATAACACTATCCTTCGAGCGTGTTCATCTGCACTCTGATAGAGCATGGGCAGCAGTTTGGAAAGATGTGGGCGGCTGGCTTCATGTGTCCAGAAGGAAGCAGTCGTGTGATTGTAGAAAGCTAGCTAGTGGGTGGGAATTGAATGACCAAATTACCAAATTCTGAGAAAATAATCTCATCTCATCTCATTATCTGTAGCCGCTTTATCCTGTTCTACAGGGTCGCAGGCAAGCTGGAGCCTATCCCAGCTGACTACAGGCGAAAGGCGGGGTACACCCTGGACAAGTCGCCAGGTCATCACAGGGCTGACACATAGACACAGACAACCATTCACACTCACATTCACACCTACGGTCAATTTAGAGTCACCAATTAACCTAACCTGCATGTCTTTGGACTGTGGGGGAAATCGGAGCACCCGGAGGAAACCCACGCGGACACGGGGAGAACATGTAAACTCCGCACAGAAAGGCCCTCGCCAGCCACGGGGCTCAAACCCGGACCTTCTTGCTGTGAGGCGACAGCGCTAACCACTACACCACCGTGCCGCCCCTGAGAAAATAATAATAATAATAAGTTCAATTTATATAGTGCCTTTCTCAAAACCCAAGGTCGCTTTACAATTATAGGGAGAAAAAAAAGAAAAAAAAAGTCCACCAAATAGACACCAGGATGTCATTCCAGTGGTGTAGCAGCCACAGTCCCAACAGAAGGTGCACGAAAACAAGTCCCACACCGCCAACACAGCCGCTGCGATGCCGCCGGACAACATCACTCAGAACACCACGGCATGGATCCACAAAGCGAGCACAGAAACACCGCCACACAGAGCGCAGGTACGTCCAAAACCTCCTGCACAGCCGCCACGACGCCACCAAGCAATATCGCTCAGAACATCACGTCAAGCACTAAAGCACAGAGCACTGGACAACCACGATGTTAAAATGAGCAACGAGCTCACTGCAGTCCATAGCTAGGAGCACAGGCATCACCCATGGCGAACCAAGGCCTGGAGGGAACCGATGCCCAAAACTGGGTCCGGACCTACACCACCACCATCAGACAAAAACACTCAAACAAACATCAAACTACACAAAAAAGGAGAGAAAATAAAATAAAAAGCTCCAGTGAGAAGCGGCAGCCAGAATGCGCACGACGTACTCTCAACAGGAAACGGAAACAGAGGTTTGTAAATGTAAAGAAATACAGCGATAAAAACAATCCATCTGTCTAAAGATGTCTAAAGCCTTACTAGTGTGTGATATCCCCACACAGTGAATCTCAGGCTTCGATCAAGGTGTTGGATAGAAATGTGCTGCAGTGAAATGGACATCAGCCAAATTAATACAGTTTAAAATCAGACACTGACTTGGTGCTTCTACACCAAGATACATGCAAAAGAGAAACGTATTTCAGTTCAGGAAAACCTGATAATAGAAAACGTCAACATTTGATCATGTGAAGGATTTTCCTAGAGCACCACACGTAGCAAATATCAGCTCATAATGACAATCATTAGCTATGATTATCTCTGAAATATCCATGACATCACCAGTAACCTCCATCTCACCAATTTCATCAGCTGAACATGGCCCTGATGTGACTTGCACAGAGGGAGGAAAAGTCATCTGGCCAATTTGGCTGGAGTTCGGTGAATGAATTTCACAGTTGGTCAGGGCCTGTACGTTCTTAAATTCCTTCTCCTATCTTTCGCACCCATCTCACCTCATCCCTCTTTCCTGCTGTGGATGCTGGTCTTGGGCGTCAAGGCAGAACTGTTTAGCATGTTTCATTAAAATGTAAGTATTTAAGCCTGTGCTTCCTCTTGAATGGACCACGATTGGACGAGGGAAGAAGGCATGCATGGTTGAACAGGAGCACGTTCCCCCCTCCCACTTTTGTCCATGTTCAGCCAAGTGAAAAATACAAAATGTTCATTTCAGAAAAAAAATTTAATAATTCACTCCATATTAATGATTTAGCACTTTGTGAAGTTGCTGAGGTGTGGAGGGGAATTAGAAATTAGCATGCTTTTTAATTTATTTTCCACGTGAAATTAAAAAGGTTTTGTGTGTGTGTGTGTTTCATTAGCTGCTTCACATGCATGGTGTGTTGTAAGTGTACTTGTGCTCAGCACCAACAGCTCGAGCACACTGTGAGCATCAACTGCATGTGAGAGGAGAAAATCTCTCTCAAAGTCACTATGGTTTGGAAGGCAATCTGGCAAAATGTGATTTTTAATTTTGTTACCATGTCAAACTAGAAGGGCATTCGGTAGAACCACATATCTGCCAAACCACATATTTCTGATTTGCATCAAAATCTAATCAATTGTTCCTTGGCCCATGACCCGCCTTTACTCAAAATTTCATCAAAATCTGTTCATTACTTTTTGAGTTATTTTGGGAACACGGAAACAAACAAACAAACAAACAGACAAACAGAGGTGAAAACACAACCTCCTCCAACAAAGTTGGCGGCGGTAGTGAAGATTCATCAGCAACACTCATGTCAAAAGCATGTGAGAAGAGAGAAATCTCATGCATGTGTATTAAAATGAGGAGTGTCTTCATGTACAAGCTTTTCTTCGATGCAGCCAGTGTTACTATTTCTGATGAAAAGCAAGATGAGAAATATTTATTCATGACATGTGATATGGGGCAGCACGGTGGTGTAGTGGTTAGCGCTGTCGCCACATAGCAAGAAGGTCCTGGGTTCGAGCCCAGCGGCTGACGAGGGCCTTTCTGTGCGGAGTTTGCATGTTGTCTGCGTGGGTTTCCTCCGGGTGCTCCGGTTTCCCCCACAGTCCAAAGACATGCAGGTTAGGTTAACTGGTGACTCTAAATTGAGCGTAGGTGTGAATGTGAGTGTGAATGGTTGTCTGTGTCTATGTGTCAGCCCTGCGATGACCTGGCGACTTGTCCAGGGTGTACCCTGCCTCTTGCCCATAGTCAGCTGGGATAGGCTCCAGCTTGCTTGCGACCCTGTTGGACAGGATAAGCGGCTACAGATAATGGATGGATATGTGATATTTTTTATTCTGAAAAAAAAGTGAAACAAGAACAAAATGAAATTCAGGGATGCCATGGCCTAATGGTTAGAGAAGCAGCTTTAGGGCCAAAAGGTTGCTGGTTCAGTTCCCTGGACCAGCAGGAATAGTTGAAGTGCCCTTGAGCAAAGCACCTAAACCCCACCTGCTGTATGTTGTACGTTGCTCTGGGTAAGAGCATCTGCTAAATGCCTGTAATGTGAGATAAAAATGTATGATTTTCATAATACAGAAATAGCTGATTGGACAGACAGCACGGTGGTGTAGTGGTTAGCACTGTTGCCTCACAGCAAGAAGGTTCCAGGTTCAAACCTCATGGCCTATGGGGCCTTTCTGTGTGGAGTTTACATGTTTTCCCCGTGTCTGCATGGGTTTCCCCCACAGTCCAAAGACATGCAGGTTAGGTAAAATACCTAGCCACTGGGGTTGTACAAGTCAGTGAATACTTAGTGCTGGTTCCAAGCCCGGATAGATTGGGGAGGGTTGTGCCAGGAAGTGTAAAAACATATGCCAAATCAAATGTGGAACAGATCCACTGTGGCGACCCCTAATGTACGGGAAATAGCTGATTGGACAAAAGAGAAAATCACTTCCCAATTTTATACACTCACTTTGCACACAAAATGAAATGATTACATTGATTCATCTTCAGTAAACTGCATCTTGCTCAGGGTTGCAGTGGAACACTGAATGCAAGGTGTGGAATACCCCCATGATCTGACGTCATACATGAGGAACCTAGAAGATGTGATGGAAACCCATGTAGAAAACATGCAAAACTCTGGACAGACCGTAACCCGAGCCCAGAGTGTAGCATGAGGGAGAAATCACAGGCATTACTGAGACAGCATGCATGCATGTAGCAGCTACACATAAAAACCATGGACTCCTCACAAGGGTTTGTGAGAATCTGTGTCAGTGTGCTGGTGACCCAGTATCGCAACATCTACTTTAGATGAGAAATGTACAGTGAGGCGGTCACGACAGGCAGTGCTTATTAAACCTATTCTCCGCCTGCATCTAAAACAATGACGCTGGAATGGCAGCGTTTCAATAAAGACCCCCTGAGGAATAGGCTGTCTCTCGCTCCCCCTTTTTCTCATCTAGAGATGACAGATAATCCTACACACCATTTATATCTACACATGGCATGTACAAATGCCCCTCTCTTATTGCATATGGATGTATGTTGTTCTGAATGAATGGTGACTTCTTGATATAGGGCATTTATGAGGAGCTTTCTAATGTGAATTATTTAATCTTTTTGCCACTGTTGGAAATGTATACTGAGAAATATGAAGCACTTCTTTCATGCGTTATTGCAGAGCTTTTCAGAATAGCCTATCACAATTTTAACAATATAGTGTCCCGTACTATACATGTGGTTGAAATTTGCATTGTACATTGACCTTGGTACATTTGACTGATGAGTTTATCCAACGTGATGTAAAATTGAGACAGGTGCAGTTGGAACTTTACTCAATGACCAAACAGTGGCGTGTTGGTGGTGGTGGGATTTGAACTCATAACTTTCTAATCAGTACCGCTTAACAATTGAGCCAAAACTGAACGGTGAATATTATGTATAAACACTAAGGTGTCATGAGAAATGTATTAACCTGGCTTTAGAATGATCACAGAGGATTTATTCTCATGTTCAGCTTTATTAGTGGCAACAACAATAAAGCCCTCACAATCTTTCAATGACAATATAGCCATATTGATGCCATATTGATGCCATTTTCTTGGCTGGGAGTCCAAAGGAGCTGGCCCTGGAGGGACATTACAAAATTCTGCGCTTCTGTGAAATTATGAAAGAACAAAGAAAAATAAATCACTTCTGCTGTCAGGGGAAAATAATCAACAAGTGGGTGGTGTGACATAATTTGCGATCGTTTGTTACCTCTGCCAACTTTGTTGGAAGAGGTTATGTTTTTGCCTTCTTTTGTTTGTTTGATTGTTTGTTTGTGTGTTTGTCTGTTCTGAACATAACTCAAAAAGTACTGAATGGATTTTGATGAAGTCTTGAAGAAAGGTGAATCATGGACCAAGGAACAATTGATTAGACTTTGATGCAAATCCGGATATGTATGTGGATCCAGGATTTCTTTGCCTGTTCCCAACGTAGCTCGAAAAGTAGTGAACGGATTTTGATGAAATTTGGTGGACAGCTTTAGTATTATCTGAGGTTCAGGTGGTTTGATTTTGAAATTGATATTGCGTTGCTTGGTGGAAATATGCACTCTACTAAGTGCCTTTATAGCTTATGTGTTGTGCTAATTTTATATCAGCTATCAATGTTTGTTTCATCCTCAGTCTCTCTTACTAAGCCAAAAAAAACCACCTACACCAGAAAACACAAAGTCCTCTGTCATGAAGACTTTTTTTTTCTTTTTTAACAAGAAGCCTTTATTTGTCACACATATGCTCAAGCACAGAGTGAAATTCCTCCCCTGCATTTAACCCATCTGAAGCAGTGAACACACACAAGTGAGCAATAAAAGTGCTATACAAATAAACTTGACAATAAGCACACACATACATACATACATACATACATACCCAGAGCAGTGGGCAGCTATGCTACAATGCCCAGGGAACAGCTGGGGGTTGGGTGCCTTGCTCAAGGGCACTTCCATGGCTGCCCCATGTTAACCTAACTGCATGTTTTTGAACTGTGGGGGGAAACCAGAGCAGACACGGGGAGAACATGCAAACTCCACACAGAAAGGCCCCCATTGGCCACTGGGCTCGAACCCAGAACCTTCTCACTGTGAGGCGACAGTGCTAACCACTACACCACCATGCCACCCACCCTTTTGCGTGGTGGAAAACTTACTGACCATTACAAACCCTGACACTGGAGACTCCTTTATGAAACATTTTCTCTTTGCTAAATACACTACCGTTCAAAAGTTTGGGGTCACTTTGAAATGTCCTTATTTTTGAAAGAAAAGCACTGTTCTTTTCAACGAAGATCACTTTAAACTAATCAGAAATACACTCTATACATTGCTAATGTGGTAAATGACTATTCTAGCTGCAAATGTCTGGTTTTTGGTGCAATATCTCCATAGGTGTATAGAGGCCCATTTCCAGCAACTCTCACTCCAGTGTTCTAGTGGTACAATGTGTTTGCTCATTGCCTCAGAAGGCTAATGGATGATTAGAAAACCCTTGTACAATCATGTTAGCACAGCTGAAAACAGTTGAGCTCTTTAGAGAAGCTATAAAACTGACCTTCCTTTGAGCAGATTGGGTTTCTGGAGCATCACATTTGTGGGGTCGATTAAATGCTCAAAATGACCAGAAAAATGGCTTGACTCTATTTTCTATTCATTTTACAACTTATGGTGGGAAATAAAAGTGTGACTTTTCATGGAAAACACAAAATTGTCTGGGTGACCCCAAACTTTTGAACGGTAGTGTAGCTGCGCACTTTAATGAGTTTACATCCACCAAACAACTCCTTCTGAGTTAGTTGTTACTATAGAAACAGTAACATATTACAATGAGCACATAAACATCAACATGTGATTTGCTTTATAGTCAGCACTATTGTCAAAGCTGCTGTTACAGAAAACGAACACCTTCTGACCAATCAGGATCTTGAAAATTAAGTGTGCTGTGGTATAAAAATCTAGCACAGTGAGTGCAGTCCTCTAAACACTTTGAAGCACTGCTCTGTGATGTTGCGTTAGCAGCATGTGTTCGCGTTCACTGTCCTGGTAATGCCGTATGAGCTGGTGTTTTATATTACCATGACAAAATTGGAAGAAAATGGGTTTGAAATGGAAATTCATTTTTTGTTCAACTTGAATTTCATGAAAAAAAAAAAAACTGGATCAAAGTAAAAATGATATGAAGCCTGATCACACCCCAACTCCCAAACTTTGTTTTCTTCTTTTTTATTCTAATGATACTAAAAAAAAAAAAAAAAAACACTAAATGTGTATCAGAAACTGGCTAACTCTGGACTGTTCTTCCTTAACTACAAGGAAGTGGTCTGATCTGCTTGTCACTCCCAGCCGTTTCCAGTCCCCTTTCTCAGAGCCCTGCTGTTGGTGTGGAGCTTTGACGGATCAGTCTTAAGCTGTCCTCTGCCATGCACGCTGGGACCTTGAAGAATGGCAGCTTTGTGTGTTTGCATGCATGTATACTGGACAGAAGTGCTTTGTTTGGTCAGAAGCCTCTCTCACAGCGGAGCAGGAGCAGGCGCTTTTGTGCTGGTGACTCTCCATAGGATCCAGCCGAGCTGTCAGTGAAGGAAAGGACAGCAAAAAGAAACGCAGAAAGGATGTCTATAGGAAAAAAAGAAGAAGGAGAGGATACTGGACAGGGAGAAAGAGGGAATGAAGAGAGGGCCAGGAAAATTAAAAGTAAAGAAGAAAATATCAGTATCAGTAGACAGGAATGTGTGTGTGTGTGTGTGTGTGTGTTGGGGTTGCAATGAGAGAGACTTGAACACTTCCCCCTCATAGGGTGAGTCCATCTGCTGTTCTCTCTGAAGATGAGCGCAGCCCAAATGTTTAACTAAGCGACCGAATCTGAGTATTAACACAATTATCAATGCCTCATTTATCATCACTGCAATGGCAGCCATGACCCACTGATTGACTATTATTCAGTGCATGCTTGCACACACACACACACACACACACACACACACACACACACACACACACACACACACACTCCTTTTCTGTGTCTCTCTTTCTAAAATAAAATATTTATCATAAACTGCAACCGGATACAAAGCACACATTATTTTCTTAAGGCTCACTTATTTTGTTGTTTGTCAGCATTTTAAAAAAAATCGTTACGCAGTATTATAAATACATCTGTGATTTCTTTCCTGTGCGTATTCTTAATTGTTTACTCTCAGTGCTCTTCCTTTACAATCATTATTGTCTGTGCTGATTCCTCACTGGCGAGATGGACTAGTGTTATTTCTATCCATGGGTACCCATTATTAATGGGTACAGTAGAAAGTCTATAAAGGAAGACAGACATAAAGCCTGGCTATCATTACTTCCTGCTTTCATTATAGACAATGTTTTCTGGTTTGCTCTTGAGAACAACAACAACAACAACAAAATGACGCATGTGTTATGTAGCATGGACATACACTTTGTTTCACTGCCTGGTCCAGACCTTCAAAATTTTTAGACTTGACTGTGTTCAGCTTCAGCAGACAAATAGATAGCAAACTGCATGATTTATGACTTTGTATGGACGGCTGAGAATTATTTGCTGATTGGAAGTATCCATTTCTGCATAATAATTAGTGCTTCATTCTGGATATGCCCTAATCTTCTACAGTTGTGCAATGATGTAACAAATAACAAAATACTGTATGCATATAAAAATGGTGAAAAAAAACCCCAGCCTTAACTTACTTTATACCACAGTTGCTGTTGACTTCTCAAATCTGATTCATCAAATGGCATCATCCATCCATCCATTATCTGTAGCCGCTTATCCTATACAGGGTTGCGGGTAAGCTGGAGCCTATCCCAGCTGACTATGGGCGAGAGGCGGGGTACACCCTGGACAAGTCACCAGGTCATCACAGGGCTGACACATAGAGACAAACAACCATTCACACCTACGGTCAATTTAGAGCCATCAATTAACCTAACCTGCATGTCTTTGGATTGTTGGGGAAACCGGAGCACCCAGACGAAATCCATGCAGACACGGGGAGAACATGCAAACTCCACACAGAAAGGCCTCCATCGGCCACTGGGCTCAAACCCAGAACCTTCTTGCTGTGAGGCGACAGCGCTAACCACTACACCACCGTGCCGCCATGATGGCATCAGTTATAGTTAATTACGCTTATCTATATGACAGCACTGCAAGGTTTATATTAATTTGCTCATTTTAACATATTACTATAGTACACATCACATAATTATAGTAACAGCTTACACAGAGGTTACACAGTGGATGCACCACATGAATAGGTAGAAACATTTCTAAAAACATTATTCACATGGGAAAGTTTTTAGGCTGGATTTAGTTGATGAGTAAACTTTACTTAATTCATGGATATTGAAAACATAGGAATTGTACAGTTCAGTTTATGTATTATTAGCTCATCTGGCAAACAGGTGATGAGATCATGCCATCATGTGTTGTCCGTCGTCCGTCCGTCGTCCGTTGTCTGTCTGGCGTTGTCCACATTTCACAAAAATGGTTTCTTCTCCTCAATTCTTCACCAATTTTTATTCTTTTTGGCAGGAAGGTAGGTCTGCCTGGGCTGCATATAACTTCTACCCAGATTTGCTTAATTACAATCATTAATGAAGTTATGGACTAATTAAGCCTTAATGAGCAGTTCAACAAAAATCACTTCTTCTTGGTCAATTCCTCGCCATTTTGGATTCTTTCTAGCAAATAGGTCGGTATTCCTAGGGTGTATATAGCTTCTATATATAGCTTGTATATAGCATATATAGCTTGCAACATTTATTGCGCAAGGTGATCCACTTTAGATCGTTCCTTCTGGACTAGATGGGGCTGGAGTGAGCTATGCCGTCATTGATGGTCTTGTTATACGGTGCTGCTAACACTGATATCATGTAAATGTGATTAAGCCTCATCTCATTATCTCTAGCCGCTTTATCCTGTTCTACAGGGTCGCAGGCAAGCTGGAGCCTATCCCAGCTGACTACAGGCGAAAGGCGGGGTACACCCTGGACAAGTCGCCAGGTCATCACAGGGCTGACACATAGACACAGACAACCATTCACACTCACGGTCAATTTAGAGTCACCAGTTAACCTAACCTGCATGTCTTTGGACTGTGGGGGAAACCGGAGCACCCGGAGGAAACCCACGCGGACACGGGGAGAACATGCAAACTCTGCACAGAAAGGCCCTCACCGGCCACGGGGCTCGAACCCGGACCTTCTTGCTGTGAGGCGACAGCACTAACCACTACACCACCGTGCCGCCCGTGATTAAGCCTAACTTAAGTAAATAAAACAAGTATTACAATTAAGTAACAGTACAAACTAAGTCTGCATACTTTAAAATTACAGTATGTATGCAAAATAGCAGTGGTGGCTCATCCATAGCGACAGATGGGGGACGCAACGAACAGGACAGTTTATGACAGGGTTGCCAAATTAGGCCGGTTAAAAAATTCTTAACGGCTGCCAAGATCTTGGTTTGTAAAAAAATAATTGGAATCAAATCTATTATGTGCATACAGTGATGTATAGAACTATTAGTTTTAAGAATAATTGCAAAGATTGGGAGAGGAAAGGGGAATTATGGTGTGGGTAATGCCCATATGTCAGCTTTGTTTTACAGGCAGAGGCTGAGAAAAAGAAGAAAAATGTGTCTCCATGTTCCTAAATTTTTTGGTCGAGTTTAAGGTCTTTTCAAGACAGGAAGCACACCTGCTGTATTAAACTCTACTGTCAATTCTCAACTGTATATATACATTTATTGTGAGAGCGACTCAGACAAACCCCACACAGCTCCAAAGGTTCTGAGTGTTTTAGACCACAGAAGACACCATGGTCACGGGGCGGAGCCAGCTAAACACATGTAGCTGGAGAGTTGGAGCAGCTTAAGTGGCACCTCAATCTACCCTCCTTGAGCAGTCGGGGAGTATAAACAGACACCGCCACCAACACACTTTAGTTCAGTCTCATGAGAGCTTGGTGACTGATGTCCTGCCTCCCTCTCTATTCTCACTCCATGTTGCCGTCACCAAGGACAATGCCAGCTTACCAACGAGTGCTGTCCTGGACCGTCTCCCCTGCTCCTGCTTGCAGCAGACACGACCTGATCACTAGACAGCCCATCTACAACTGAACACCCGACACACTCCTGCACCCGCTCCACTGAGCATCTTGATCAAGCTGTTGCTAATCATCGAAGACTTCACTGCCTTCCTGCACTCTCCCTTCCCCTACACTTCCACGCTTTATTAAAATAAAAGAACACTTTATTTTCCACTACTCCTCGGTCCACTACCTGTGTTCACTTGCTGCAGGCGTGAGTTGCTACAATGCTGGAGAATGGAGACATGAACACGACCCCCCCACCCGCCGATCACATGGAACCTCTCCTGCAGTACCTCCTTGAGACCAGCTTCCAGCAGCAGCAGCAGGTGACTCAGGAGCTGGTGTGGGGACTTTAAGCTGCCAGCCAAGAGTTGCTGCAACAACGAACCAGGGCTACTCCACTCCCCAACCAGGCTCTTCCTTCAGCTGAGTGGGACTAGCTGTCTTGTGCAGATTCTGGCATAGCTCTGATCAAGATATTGGGTACTGGAGCCCTTACAGTGTCAGGATGTAAGGCCAGTTATATCTAGACCACACCTTTCCAATTCTGGCTTTTTCACTGCCGGTGAAGTGACATTCTATATTCCCAAAGTCAGTTTCTATTCCAAGGGTCTTCGACTGTCCATCACATGCCACCTGCCATCTAACTGGTCTTGTTTATCTCATTTAAAATAAGCATGGATACCAAAAACTAATTACAGTGGCTATAAAAAGTGTACACACCCCATTAAAATGATAGTTTTTTTTTCTGATGTAAAAAAAATGAGACCACAGTAAATAATTTCAAAACTTTTCCCACCTTTAATGTGACCTATAACCTGTACAATTCAATTGAAAAACAAACAAATCTGTTAGGGGGAAATATAAAAAATGTACAATAAGCTGGTTGCATAAGTATGCACACCCTTAAACTAATACTTTGTTGAGGCACCTTTTGATTTAATTACAGCATTCAGTCTTTTTGGGTTCACACCTGCCATCAATTAAAACGACTCTGATTAACTCCAGATAAAGTTCAGCTGTCCTAGTAGGAATTTCCTGACATTTACTCAGTTGCATCCTCCAGCAAAAGCCAGGGTTCACAGAAAGCTTACAAAGCGTCAAAGGGATCGCACTGTTGAAAAGTATCAGTCAGGAGAAGGGTACAAAAAAACTTCCACGGCATTAGATATACCATGGAGCACAGTGAAGACGGTCATCAAGAAGTGGAGAAAATATGGGACAACAGTGACATTACCGAGAACTGGACGTCCCTCCAAAATTGATGAAAAGACAAGACAAAAACTGGTCAGGGAGGCTGCCGAGAGGCCCACAGCAACACTGAAGGAGCTGCAGGAATTTCTGGCAAGTACTGGTTGTGTTTTACATGTGACAACAATCTCCCGTATTCTCCATATGTCTGGACTATGGGGTAGGGTCGCAAGACGGAAGCCTTTTCTTACAAAGAAAAACATCCAGGCCCGGCTAAATTTTGCAAAAAAACCCAAAACAAAACCATCAAGTCTCCCAAAAGCATGTGGGAAAATGTGTTATGGTCTGAAATTTTAGGTTGAAATAAGGTTGAAATTTTTGGCCACAATTCCAAAAGGTATGTTTGGCACAAAAACAACACTGCGCATCACCAAAAGAACCCCATACCCCCGGTGAAGCATGGTGGTGGCAGCATCATGTTTTGGGGTTGTTTTTCTTCAGCTGGAACAGGGGCTTTAGTCAAGGTGGAGGGAATTATGAACAGTTCTAAATACCAGTCAATTTTGGCCCAAAACCTTCAGGTGTCTACTAGAAAGCTGAAGATGAAGAGGAATTTCATCTTTCAGCATGACAATGACCCCAAGCATACACCGAAATCAACAAAATAATGGCTTCACCAGAAGAAAATTAAAAGTTTTGGAATGGCCCAGCCAGAGCCCAGACCTAAATCCAATTGAAAATCTGTGGGGTGACCTGAAGAGGGCTGTGCACAAGAGACACCCTCGCAATCTGACAGATTTGGAGCGTTTTTGCAAGGAAGAGTGGGCAAATATTGCCAAGTCTAGATGTGGCAGGCTGATAGACTCCGACCCAAAAAGACTGAATGCTGTAATTAAATCAAAAGGTGCTTCAACAAAGTATTAGTTTAAGGGTGTGCACACTTATGCAACCAGCTTATTGTACGTTTTTTTATTTTTTATGTTTTTCCCCCGAACAGGTTTGTTTGATTTTCAATTGAATTGTACAGGTTATAGGTCACAGTAAAGGTGGGAAACGTTTTGAAATTATTTATCGTGGTCTCGTTTTTTTTTTTACATCAGAAAAACTTATCATTTTAACGGGGTGTGTACACTTTTTATATCCATTGTAGGTAAAATAGATATTTATATCTATAAACAACTGTGAAAAAAGTAAAAAAGTAAGAAAAAAAATAGAAAAAGCCTCAACATGCTTCTATTTCAATAGTTTTGATACATGTCAGAGGAGCTTGAATTGTTTTGGAGTTTTGAACATGCAAATCTCTACATTGTTTAAAACAGCTCTGTTGAGCTTCACGTCAATTGAACCCCTGGTCACACCTGGCTTTAAGATGTCCAAATCAGCTTGCACAGTCATTCATCTTCCTGTTTGAAAATGGCCACAGAGTGATAGAATGACTTTTAGATGATGCTGCCGCATAAAAGAGGGACATATATATTGTGCATCTGCCTTATGGTGACTGTTCTTTTTTTTTTTTTTAAAAGCAGCGCTTAAAATAACCAGTTCAGTATGCAGGCATCTGTTTGACAACAGCTAACCACGAGTTGGTGGTTGATGGGGGGAAAATTTGCATGACTCACTAATCTTTTTCCTTTTTACTGACACCTTGTGCTTTTGAGCGCTGGGCTATATTTATCTATGTGCCAGGTATGCTTCAGCACAGTAATATTTCAAAGATGATGTTTATAACACAATAAATCTGCCACACTAAATACACTCAAAGCACATAATCCACACAAAATATTATTTTTAATAAAACAGTTATTGCACATTATATGACAGCACCACTGAATTCTTGACTCTCTTTGGTCAGAAGGTGTTAATTCATTTTCTATCACAACAGCTATAATCACAGTTTTGAGCATTTGAACAGCATGCAGTTGTTCAAATATGTTACTGATTCTATAGAAACAACTTACAAATAGTAGACACTTGACATAAACAGATTAAAAAGAAGAAGAAGAAGAAGAGTTAACCCTAACCTTGTGTCCGAAATCGCTCACTCGTTCACTACTCCCTACTCCCTATATAGGGAATTACTATATAGAGGACTATACAGTGAGCTCATTGGAAAAATGAAAAAAAAAAAAAGCTTCAGCCACTAGTCCGTTGCACTGGTATTTACGTCATTACTGTCGCACAATTAAAACGTGCCAGATCAGTCGGCTGGTGGGTTTTCAAAATAATAAATACACGCATGTATTTTTCTGATAAATACATATTATACTAAGCGTATTTCCTACATTAATCAATACAAAGTACCTGCATCTTTCAGTTCTTTCGAATCAAGGCTGAATCTTTCATTCGAAACTCACACTGATAACATTACCCAGATAGCTTTCTTTCATCTCAGAAATATTGCTAAGATAAGAAATTTAATGTCACTACATGATGCGGAAAAACTAGTTCATGCTTTCGTTACCTCCAGGTTGGATTATTGTAATGCCTTACTGTCTGGATGTTCCAATAAGTGCATAAACAAGCTCCAGTTAGTTCAAAATGCAGTAGCAAGAGTCCTTACTAGAACTAAAAGATATGACCACATCACCCCTGTCTTATCCACACTGCATTGGCTCCCAATCAAATTTCGTATTGATTATAAAATACTACTATTGAACTTCAAAGCACTGAATGGTCTCGCACCACAGTACCTGAGCGAACTTCTGGTCCTTTATGACTCACCACGCCTACTTAGATCAAAAGGTGCAGGCTATCTGCTGGTACCTCGTATAGTGAAGGCTACATCGGGGGCAGAGCCTTTTCTTACAAAGCCCCATGGTTATGGAACAGCCTTCCAAGTAATGTTCGGGAATCAGACACAGTCTCAGCGTTTAAGTCTATAGGCTGAAAACATATCTGTTTAGTCAGTGGCGATCCTAGAGTGATTTACTCCCCGGGCGAAACCCCCCCGCCTTGGTTTTTTTTTCGGGGTTTTTTTGGGGGGGACCTTTTTTTTTGGGGGGGACCGTTTTTTTTTTTTCGCGCCTGCGCTCGTGCTCCCCCCCGCGTTGGGCTCTGTATTAGCCAACAGAATGTTAACAGCTTTACATGGTCATTTAAACATTTCTCGTCGTGTGTTGTACGTCGCGGACAGGGGCGTTGCACCAAATTCTGGGCCCTATGCACAAGCAGTGGCCATGGGCCCCCCCCCCCAAAAAAAAAGCTCACCAGTTAACAATGCTGAAAGTATCTAACAACAAGGGCGTACTACCAGTCCAGTCAGTTATGTAGCCACACATTAATCTAACAACTCTTAAATGAATAAAAAAACCTAATCACACAATACGTCACTGAATCTTTGTTTTATTTGCAGAATGATTAAAAGTTGTAACAGTAAATGCCACCAAAGGTCACCAAACATAATAGGCCTGCATGAAAATTGAGCACCTTTGCATTGGGCTGAAGAGAACAGATTTTTATCAAGTAGCTTATTTATTACATAAAAGAAATGCCATTTCCAGATTTCTACATTAACAAAATACTTCCTTTAGAATGAAAGGTAAACAAAACTTGACTCTCTTGTCATTTTTCATTTTAAAAAGGGCAAAAAGAAAACAGGCTTCCACAAAGTGCTAAACACTGGAATTTTTACCCCAGCTATTACCTAATTATGTTATGGCCCAATATAATTTAATTTTCGATTAGTATACTATTGCAATGCAGAGAAAAAAGTTATGTTATTTCTAATTTTGTGTTGTGCAGTTTTTAGCACTGACAATCGCGGTGGTATTGAAGCATTTATAACCGCGGGTGTTCATTTAATGTAGGCTATTTGCTTTCACACTTGGGCTCACCTTTCTTGGGAAAGAAGTTTGTAAGCAGTTGCTTTCCCTCATTTCTTTTCTTGTCTCTTTCCTGCCTCTCTTTTCGTTTCTAAAAACCGGATTTTGTTTTCTTGTGCATCATCTTCCATAGCACAGATAGCCTACAACGCGCAGTGCTGCTTCAGCAGAATGAACGCTACGTTAAATGCGCTTCGTTAAAAAGCCCAGTGAAAGCGGACTAAATCATTTCGTGCAAAGGGTGGAGGGGCCTGTCCCCAGACACTATATGTAGGCTAGGACAAACAATTTAATCCATTAATCAAACGATTTATTTACCCAAAACATTACATTTACATTAGTTAGCAACATATATTGTGATCTTTAAATGGTATTGATATTTAAAGGAAAATAAAATTACAGACTCCTCAAGGGCCCTCCCCCCACTTGGGGCCCTGGTAACTCAGTCCCCCTTTCCCCCCCACTACGACGCCCCTGGTCGCGGACACGGCCCGTTATAAATTTGCTGTTACCAGAATGGCAATGATCAAGTCGTAATGTATTACTTAAGACTCTGTGTAATGTCATAGTAGTGTAGTACTATGGTAGTAAAGTCTTTTTGATGACTAGTTTTTTTTGGGGGGGACTTTTTTTTTGGGGACCATTTTTTCGCGCCCGCACTCGTGCTGCCCCCCCCCCCCCCCGCGATGCCGCCCCGGGCGGCTGCCCGGTCGGACCGCCCCCAGGACCGCCCCTGTGTTTGGTCAAGCCTTTCGTTAATGGTGCTTATGAGGTAAAGGTGTAGATCTGGAGGGTCCTCAGGCATAGAGTGTTTTGGTAAACTGGGATGTATGGATGCTGTCAGTCCCCCACTCGCTTGCTCACTCGAGTTTGTTGATGGTGTAGTGTCTGGCTGCTTTATGTCCCGGGGCCCCTTCATGCCTGTGTTACCTTCTGGCTCTCTCATTTTAGTTATGCTGTCACAATTAGTTTTGCCGGAGTCCCTGCTTGTACTCAGTGCAAAATGTATAGTGCTCCTATTTATTCAGGTGACATTGGGCATACCTAACAACTCGTGTTTTCTCTCTCTTCTCTTTCCCCCCAATCTGTCCCTCTGAGTTACATGTCAATCCTGGGATCGAGATGCTGACCTCTTCTGCTCCTCGGACCTGCCTGATCCATCCTGATGCCCTATGTCTGGTTGGAGCCTCATTGCATCACTCCTGTGGAGGACGGCCCCATGTGGACAGTTGAAAGTCACACTTGGAAGACACTCTGGACACTTACAGTAAGGCTTTTGTGGCTGAGGACTACAGTTGGCTTGCTAACTTTAGGACTGCAGTTGTCATGAACAGTTTTGCACTCAAGTTTCCATTAATGAAGAGTTATAACATCAACGAAACTGACTTCATGTTAAAACTGTTAATGTTATAGTCATGTTCTCTGTTGTTGTCCAGGTGAGGATTGGTTCCCTTTTGAGTCTGGTTCCTCTTGAGGTTTCTTCCTCATGTCGTCTGGGGGAGTTTTTCCTTGCCACCATCACCACGGGCTTGCTCATTGGGGATAGATTAGGGATAAAATTGGCTCATGTCTTGGGTCATTCAGATTCTGTAAAGCTGCTTTGGGACAATGTCTATTGTTAAAAGCGCTATACAAATAAACTTGACTTGAATACTTTCTTCTTTGCCGCTGCCTTTTATTAAATCAAATTTGAGACTTTTAATTTGACTTCTTTCAGCGCGAGAGCAATGCATGATGGGATATATTGCTTTGGTTAGTGACCATCGTTGTACACTACTTTTTGTGATGCATTGTGGGATACTTTGAGTGCACTATATAGGGTATAAATAATCCTCACTAAGGTTTTGGACAGCACTACAAAATGGCGTCCTCACTATATAGTGCCCTGTATAATGAGTAGGGAGCGATTTTGGACACAGGGTAACCTTCTTCTTCTTCCTTCTTCTTCTTCTATAGGAACAACTTGGAAATAGCAGACACTTGACATAAATAGATTAAAAAAGTGTAATTCTTGATATTATGAGGTTTTCTTCTGAGACATTTGGAAGGAGTCTCCAGTGTCAGAGTAACAGTTAGAGGTAAAGCTGTTCCTTTAAGTTTCCCAAAACAGGAAAGTCTTCAGCGCAGAGGGTTTTGTAGTATTTTGGTCACATGACAAACTGTATTTTTTATTATTAAAAAAAGAGAGGCTGGCAAGGGAACGATTAATTATATCTGTTATTATCCACATTCACTGGATATGAGAAGTTGTGCACTCTGATTGGCTACTCGACTACTAGGATATCAGCTCATATTCCATGAGTAGAGAAAAACAAAATGGCGGAGCGTGTTGCTGAACCAACTGAGGACGAAATAAACACTACTTGAAAACAAAACCCCCAAAAATACAAAAAAAGGGCAACAAAATATGGAGTAAAAGTATTTGATGGTAAAAACATATCTTTTTTTATTTTTCAATAATTATTCTTATAGCATTTTTCACAAATTGCTACTGACATTTCTCCAGTTTGTTTACATTCTAAGCAGAAATGATTTTGTCGGATGTTTTGTATAAAGGTTTTATTTATCGAATTTGCAAAAAATAAAAATAAAAATGCTCTGTTTCTCAAAATCCAGTGAACGTGGATAGAATAAAACAGTTATTCCACTCAATCTCATTGTACATGGCTCATAGCCAACTCAGCACTACGTGCCTCATTGGCTGTCAGCTCATGTATGACTCGATTTCATGGAATAACTTAATTATATAAGCGATAACCAGAACTAACTTGTTTATTAAAACACAACTATAAATGGATAAAAATTATGTGTCATTCATTGATAAATAAAATGGTTACCGTGAATAAGTAAAACACTGTGAGACGTGCTGTAACTGGAAAATAATCGTCTTCGGGTCAAGGCGTTTTACACCAGCCCATCACTGATTACTTTCCTATAATAGCACACCCCATTGTGTTTTATTCATTATTTAATTCAGGTTCATGCTTTTGAATAGCCTCTGCACCATTTACAGTCAGTACGCATGCCAAAAATGTAATGTGTATCCCAAATATGGTACATCATTTCGTGATTAAAATAGTCATGTTCGGCTCAGAAATGTGTTTTCATTTAGATGCCTCTAGAAATGCAATCTTTGTCAATTTACCAAACATTTCGTGCAGCTATTCCCAGAAATTGCTTTTATTATTTCTCTTTGTAATGCACATATACCACATACAGTATTTATGTACCTTCATTAGTTATACTCAGATGTGAAATTGCCTAAATTTTAATACCGCACATACATATCCATGTACACAAAAGTAACTGTTTCTTGCTGTTCTCTCTCTCAGTATAGGACGTGTGAAGGAGAGCAGGCATATGTTAGTTGTTTATGTAGGAAGATTGTATGGCTGCAGGGCTGGACAGTAATTAATCCTGGTAACACAAGCATGGGTGCCAGATTGAGGCAGTAAAAGTCCTTTCTAGGACGCATATGACCTCAAACAATCAGAGTGCTGCGAAATAAAGGCACAGGCTGAATTACAGCTCACTTTATTTCTACACCTATAGAAAAAACAGTTACTTATGCTTATGGTTGATCGTTCTTGGTTTCTATACGGCTTCTACTTAGAGCCTTTTCTGAAAGGAAAACTGATGCGTAGTCTTGCATAGAACCTTTAAGATTTTCTCAAAGGCCAATTTAGGATTGTAGATTAAGCTTGTTTTTTTAGAGTAATATTTCACTTGTATTATTTTTTTATGAAAATACGAAAGGTATGGAAAGTTTATTTTTCATCTTCTTGGAAATACCATTAGAGAGGAAAAAATGTCCTCTTGACATTCCTGTTGTTTTTCCTAACGCTGACTCACCAGTGACCCATAACCTCCTGAAAGAACTGGCAAACCTTTTGATTTTCTTTTCAATTAGATCATTAGTTCTGTAATGTTTAACTTAATATGTGGTTGATACAGCCTGTTGCCTGACAAATCATCTGTGTACAAGCAGTTATGAACTTCATTCATAGATTATGATCTTATCTCATTATCTCTAGCCGCTTTATCCTGTTCTACAGGGTCGCAGGCAAGCTGGAGCCTATCCCAGCTGACTACGGGCGAAAGGCGGGGTACACCCTGGACAAGTCGCCAGGTCATCACAGGGCTGACACATAGACACAGACAACCATTCACATTCACACCTACGCTCAATTTAGAGTCACCAGTTAACCTAACCTGCATGTCTTTGGACTGTGGAGGAAACCGGAGCACCCGGAGGAAACCCACGCGGACACGGGGAGAACATGCAAACTCCGCACAGAAAGGCCCTCGCTGGCCACTGGGCTCAAACCTGGACCTTCTTGCTGTGAGGCAACAGCGCTAACCACTACACCACCGTGCCGCCCCACAGATTATGATAAGATTCACAAATAAACATCTAGATTAATACATAGCTCATAATAAACACACTAATCATTAGTGCATCAGGAAATAATGAAGCCTAATTATTACCATATTCTGTTAACTCGTTCTGTTAATTAACACAGTAATTTGGTATATATGGTATATATTTATTTATGGGGATAGTTTATATATTTATATTTACAGGGATAGGTATGTAGTAGATATTTATTTTTGTAATTATATATTTATATAGATATTTATGAAGTGTATATATATGGTATGTAGTATATATTTATTTTTGTAATTATATATTTATATAGATATTCATGAAGTGTATATATGGTATATATTTTTATAGGTGTACTAATGTAGTTTGGATTTCAGAGTAGTTAAAAAGGGGTGGGAAATTAAAAAAAGTATTGTACTTCTTCCCACTCCTTTTTCGAACAATGTATGGTGTTTTGTAATGTCTTAGCTCTTTATGTTATTTTATTTATTTTTTTAATTTCTCGTTTTCTTTCTTTTGTATGTACAAATAGTTACATACATTTTTTATACATGTTTGAAAAAAATTCATTCATTCATTCATTCATTCATTCATTCAGTTTATGCAGTATCAATTAAACAGGTAGGCTTTAGGCTAACACATAGTTGTGCGATCTCATGATCAAAGCCAAGCCACTTTATTGGCATGATGCGATAAAAATGGGAATGGAAATGATCTTGCAGGAGGTTGATCCATTCAACCACAACTTTGGCATAATGCTGTTAATGCCTAACTTAGAGCTGATTTTAGAATACAGTGTGAAAACATATGCACTTATACTTTGATATCATAGATGAAATTTAAGAAAATGTATACTGTATTTAATTTGTATCTATAATATATTGTATTAGTTTAGTTGAGATTAGAGGGTGCCAGTACTTACTTCATAGCCTGTAATTTGGATCAACTTACATTACAGTTAACTCCTTCCTAGCATCATCACAAACATTGGCACCCCACAGGGATGCATCCTCAGCCCTATCCTTTACACTCTGTTCACCCACGACTGTGTCGCCTCCCACAAGGACAACATCATCCTGAAGTTCGCGGACAACATCGCAGTGATAGGATGCATCACTGGCAGAGATGAAACAGCCTACAGGAGGGAGGTGGCCAGTCTGGTGTCATGGTGTGAGGACAATAACCTCACCCTCAACATGGACAAGACAAAGGAGATGATAGTGGACATGAGGAAGGAGAGGAGCCCTCATCAGCCACTGTTCATCTGGGAGCCTGAGGTGGAGAGGGTGAGCAGCTTCAAATACCTGGGTGTTCACATCAGTGAGGACCTTACATGGACACCTAACAACACACAGCTGGTTAGGAAGGCTCAACAGTGACTGTACTTTCTGAGGAGGCTGAGGAAGTTTGGTATGTCGCCCAAGATCCTCAGCAACTTCTACAGCTGCGTGATTGAGAGCATCCTGACCAACTGCATCACTGTGTGGTACAGCAGCACTACAGCTATGGACCACAAATGCCTGCAGAGGGTGGTGAAGACTGCTGAGAGGATCACCAAAACTCCACTGCCCTCTCTGCAGAGCATCTACCACCGCAGAGTCCACAGGAAAGCTGCCTCCATCCTCAAAGACCCCACCCACCCCCAGCACAGACTATTCACACTCCTACCCTCAGGCCGGAGGTACAGAAGTGTGAAATGTAACTGTCAGACTAAAGAACTCTTTCTTTCCCACCGCCATCAGACTCCTGAACAGCTGACAGGAGTCTATAACCATGGACTACCTCCCTGTAAACTGTCCTTGACTGTTTACATTTGTTTACATTTGTTGGCACATTACTGCCCTTTTTTGCTGCTACGTCCGATCACTGCCTTATTTTTGTATTATACTACCTATTTTGCACTACATTTACCTTTATTTAGTACTATACTGGATTTTTGGCTTTTATTTTGCACTACATTGCCTCTACTTTGTATTATTTCTTCCGCTTATTTATTTATTTATTTATTTATTTATTTGTATTTGTAATTGGCATTCATGGTGGACAGCAAACTAAGAATTTCATTGTGCAAGAGGACATGTCTTTACTGTGCATATGACAATAAACACTTTGAACTTTCCTTTCATATATGACCCAGAACTTGTTAATGTACAGCATACGTTACCGTTCAAAAGTTTGGGGTCACTTTGAAATGTCCTTATTTTTGAAAGAAAAGCACTGTTCTTTTCAATGAAGATCACTTTAAACTAATCAGAAATCCACTCTATACATTGCTAATGTGGTAAATGACTATTCTAGCTGCAAATATCTGGTTTTTGGTGCAATATCTCCATAGGTGTATAGAGGCCCATTTCCAGCAACTCTCACTCCAGTGTTCTAATGGTACAATGTGTTTGCTCATTGCCTCAGAAGGCTAATGGATGATTAGAAAACCCTTGTACAATCATGTTAGCACAGCTGAAAACAGTTGAGCTCTTTAGAGAAGCTATAAAACTGACCTTCCTTTGAGCAGATTGAGTTTCTGGAGCGGCGGCACAGTGGTGTAGTGGTTAGCGCTGTCGCCTCACAGCAAGAAGGTCCTGGGTTCGAGCCCTGGGGCCGGCGAGGGCCTTTCTGTGCGGAGTTTGCATGTTCTCCCCGTGTCCGCGTGGGTTTCCTCCGGGTGCTCCGGTTTCCCCCACAGCCCAAAGACATGCAGGTTAGGTTAACTGGTGACTCTAAATTGACCGTAGGTGTGAATGTGAGTGTGAATGGTTGTCTGTGTCTATGTGTCAGCCCTGTGATGACCTGGCGACTTGTCCAGGGTGTACCCCGCCTTTCGCCCGTAGTCAGCTGGGATAGGCTCCAGCTTGCCTGCGACCCTGTAGAAGGATAAAGCGGCTAGAGATAATGAGATGAGATGAGTTTCTGGAGCATCACATTTGTGGGGTCGATTAAATGGCCAGAAAAATGTCTTGACTATATTTTCTATTCATTTTACAACTTATGGTGGTAAATAAAAGTGTGACTTTTCATGGAAAACGCAAAATTGTCTGGGTGACCCCAAACTTTTGAACGGTAGTGCATATGCTTCATTATCTCCTGATGCACTAATGAGTCGTGCATGTATTACTTTATCACTGTGCAAACATTACTATTAATACATGCTTACTGGTGGAACTTATATTAAGAGCTACTATTATTTGTATTTGTATTATTTGTAACAATTTGTGCTAGATTATTCTTGTAGATATAAAGACCAGATCAATAACAACCCATTTCAGAGACAAATTCTTACTAAAACACAATGTAGAGACAGCCATTCAAGAATGCAGGAAATTACAGTGAAAACCTCCTCCATCAGAATAAAGCTGATTCCACAATGAAACAATTTAAATAACAGTACTATATGTATGTACATCAGGGTCACTTGGGAAGCTGGAGCCAATCTCAGCTGACTTTGGGCGAGAGGCAGGATACATCCTGGGAAGGTCTTCTTATCATCATCCATCCATCCATCCATCCATCCATCCATCCATCCATCCATCCATCCATTATCTATATTATTCATTAATTTAACAGTTATTCCACAAAATTGTTCAAGTTGTTCGTGAGCTGAGGCATGTAGCGCCAAGCTTCAGTTAACGTTCACTTCAAACATCTGAATGGGAAAAATGGTGATCACTGTGGCATGGGTGTTGGTGCCAGATGGATTGGTTTGAGTATTTCAGAAACTGTTGATCTCCTGGGGTTTACACACACACACACACACACACACACACACACACACACACACACACACACACACACACACACACACACACACACAACCAGTCTCTACAGTTTACACAGAATGGTGAGAAAAACAAAAAAATATTGAGTGAGCGAGGTCAAAGGAAAACGGCCAGATTGGTTTGAGCTGCCAGGAAGGATATAGTAACTCATAGCAACTCTTTACAACTGTGGTGAACAGAAAAGCATCTCAGCATGCAACAGCATTAGACCACATTGGGTTCCACTCCTGCAGCCAAGAACAGTAATCTTAGAATCAAGAACAAGTTCCTATTAAAGTGGCTGGTGAATGTACGGTAGATCCCAAAGAAACAACACTCACTTTATACCGTAGCATGTCAATGAGCTAGCTAGCTCACAGTGATTTGTACATTATCATCAAAGGTGCTTCTGGTAAAATTGGTATTCCTTCAGCCTTTTCTGATGAGCATTCATATTTTAAGTCAAAAGTTACATTCATGAAAATTATCATTTGCCATGTCTGCTGATGATGTCACTAATGCTACTGTAGTAACCGTTTCGAACTAGGGAGTGGAATTTTACATGCAGGACATGAATGAGCAGAGTAATACACACAGTGAAACATCACAAGCAGTGCTGTTATGTGAAATATCAGCACTCTAGGAACATCGCTCAACCAATCAAATAAGTGAACTGGAACTAATCGTCATATAAATAGACATATAGTTAAAATACTTAACTTACAACAAAACTCTTTCCAGCAAATGTTTCAACCGCATATTCTGGCAGAGAGACTCCACCAGAACTTCAACATGAGCAGCCAGCTCATCCTCTGGATCCTGGACTTTCTAACCAACCGAACCCAGCGTGTCCGGATAAACAATAACCTGTCTGATCTCCTCACAACCTCCACTGGCTCCCCACAAGGCTGTGTGCTTTCTCCGCTGCTCTTCATTCTGTACACTGATGAGTGCAGATCAACGTACCCCAACTGTCACTTGGTTAAGTTTGCTGATGACACAGTTCTCCTGTCCCTCCTGTCCGGCCCTTCCCTCCATCATGGACCTGCTCTTCAGCAGTTCGTAGAGTGGTGTGACTCTTCCTGCCTGGAGTTGAATGTTAGTAAAACTAAGGAGATGGTGGTGACCTTCTCCAGCAACCAAAGGGAACTGGCGGCGGCTGTCACCACTATGGTCCACGGTTTTCCGGTCGAGACAGTTGAGGAATATAAATACCTGGGAACCATTCTGGACTGCCAACTGAGGTTCTCTTCCAACACAGAAGGGATCCTGAGGAAGTGCCACCAGAGGATGTACCTGCTAAGGAAACTGAACTCTTTTTCTGTCAGTCAGAACATCTTGTTGACTTTCTATTATACATTCATTGAAAGTGTTTTAGCTTTTTCTATATGCTGTTGGTATTACTCCATTACTGTACAGGATAAGAACCGCCTGCATAATATTATCAAGGTGTGTTCTAAGATTATTGGACTTCCTGCTTGCCACCTGAATACTGTGTATGAGCAGCAGGCTAGCGGCCTGGCTCGTCGAATTCTTAAAGTGCCATTCCACCATTGGATGTATTCTTTGGCATAAAATACAATATATTTTGACAACATATATAAATGGTATCACTAGATAGAGAAATCTTTTAGCTTCAAAATGATATATCAAACATAATTTTTTGACGACAAGTATATTAATTTTGCGACCAAAGTCACCTACCCTTTTAATTTCCGCGCGTGATGTCATCGGCAGGTTCCCCTTCTTGTGTACCACGTGACATGTGACGTGGCACATATTATCAGCAATGGCGGATAGAACGCAATAAAAATAATACCAATAAATCTAGCTAATACCAATAAATCTAGCTAACTGAAAGATTAACTCAAAATTTTTCGCAATTTTTTTGGCCCCCATATACGAGGAGAAATGACTCTCTCACTTTGGGGGTTTCCTGGTCTAAAAATAGACCGACACGTGGTACACAAGAAGGGGAACCTGCCGATGACATCACGTTTCACTACCGCGCGGAAATTAAAAGGGTAGGTGACTTTGGTCGCAAAATTAATATACTTGTTGTTGTCAAAAAAATGTTTGATATATCATTTTGAAGCTAAAAGATTTCTCTGTCTAGTCATGTTGTCATAAAATATATTGTATTTTATGCCAAAGAATACATCCAATGGTGGAATGGCACTTTAAGGACTCGACTCATGCTTTGTTCCCGGCATTTGAGCAGCTGCCATCTGGTCGCAGGTTCCGCTGTCCGGCCTGTAAGACCCAGAGGAGGAGAGCAACCTTTGTTCCAAGTGTTATTCTCCTCCTGAACTCTAAGAAGTCTAAGACAGTTACAATAACTTAAGTCTTCTGTACAATACTCTAGTGCAATATCACATGTCCTGATGTGCAATATTACAATATCACCTTGTCACTTTAACTACAATGTCACTCTAATCATATTGTCATTTTAATTTTATCCACACGTCATTTTATTTATTTGCCATATTTTATCTGCTGCCATTTTTTTTTTACTTTGTTACTGGCAACAAGCCTGCCATTGTACATTGTACATAATACGCTGTTTTTTTTTTTTTTTTTTGCTCACCCATTTTTGTGATTTTATTCTTTTTGTGATTTTATTTTCTTGCTCCGGGCGGCACGGTGGTGTAGTGGTTAGCGCTGTCGCCTCACAGCAAGAAGGTCCTGGGTTCGAGCCCCATGGCCGGCGAGGGCCTTTCTGTGTGGAGTTTGCATGTTCTCCTCGTGTCCGCGTGGGTTTCCTCTGGGTGCTCCGGTTTCCCCCACAGTCCAAAGACATGCAGGTTAGGTTAACTGGTGACTCTAAATTGACCATAGGTATGAATGTGAGTGTGAATGGTTGTCTGTGTCTATGTGTCAGCCCTGTGATGACCTGGTGACTTGTCCAGGGTGTACCCCGCCTTTCGCCCATAGTCAGCTGGGATAGGCTCCAGCTTGCCTGCGACCCTGTAGAAGGATAAAGCGGCTAGAGATAATGAGATGAGATGAGATTTCCTTGCTCCTTTAATGTACCGCTCTTCGCCCTTCTAATTGCCCTTCGGGGATAAATAAAGTTTTGTCTAAGTCTAAGTCTAAAATGTTATTCAAGCACAGTGGTATTCAGAGCCATAACTGTTATCTCCCTGTAAAACCACAAGTCTTGAAATAAGCACCTGAATGAATACACTGGGCGGCACGGTGGTGTAGTGGTTAGCGCTGTCGCCTCACAGCAAGAAGGTCCTGGGTTCGAGCCCCGGGGCCGGCGAGGGCCTTTCTGTGTGGAGTTTGCATGTTCTCCTCGTGTCCGCGTGGGTTTCCTCCGGGTGCTCCGGTTTCCCCCACAGTCCAAAGACATGCAGGTTAGGTTAACTGGTGACTCTAAATTGACCGTAGGTGTGAGTGTGAATGGTTGTCTGTGTCTATGTGTCAGCCCTGTGATGACCTGGCGACTTGTCCAGGGTGTACCCCGCCTTTCGCCCGTAGTCAGCTGGGATAGGCTCCAGCTTGCCTGCGACCCTGTAGAAGGATAAAGCGGCTAGAGATAATGAGATGAGATGAGATTTCCTTGCTCCTTTAATGTACCGCTCTTCGCCCTTCTAATTGCCCTTCGGGGATAAATAAAGTTTTGTCTAAGTCTAAGTCTAAAATGTTATTCAAACACAGTGGTATTCAGAGCCATAACTGTTATCTCCCTGTAAAACCACAAGTCTTGAAATAAGCACCTGAATGAATACACTGATTCTGAGCTTGACTTGTTGACTGATGGTGATTTGCATCTGGGTGTCAGTAAGCAGGTCAGCGTGTGTAAGGCAGTAGCGTAGCGCTATGTGTTCTCACTTTGCATGTGCTCTCTTCATCCGATCTCAAGTGAACACAGCTCGCTAACCAGCACAGTCACTATTCATTAGCGCTTGACCACAGCAGCCCCACTCATCAAAGATTAACACTGGCATACTGAATTATTGATTCATCAAGATTACTGATACAGCAACTTTGCAAGACTTCTTCACAGTGTGGGACATCTGTGAAGTGGTAGTTTCTGGTAAGACTGTAGGATCCTGTGTTGCTATATCAATATGGTCCTCTCTGCACAAATATGGCTTAAATCTGCAGACCATGCAGTGTTTCTAAAGTTGAAGTAACAAGAGAAACTGTGAAAGTAGCAGAAAAGTAACTGCAAGTTTACATGATGTAACACATCCTTTATCATTATGTGCAATGACCTGCAATGTTTCACCACATGCTTTCTCCTCAGGATTGGGAGAATAAGGTAGCTCCTGTGGTGGGCTAGCACAGACCCAGAGAGGGTCATTAGCTTTTGGAGCTGACCCACAGAGAAGGCCCTAAGCTAGCGACTCAAGCCTGAAGAGAAGGTGCCGTGCCCGGTTTGCTCTATTACATTTGTCCCTTAACCTCCTGTAGGGAGGACATCTGTCCCACAGACTGCCCTCATTTATTTATACATTTATTTGTTTATTTTTTTTTTTTTTACAGAACATTACCTTCAGTTAGTCTAACCCTAGCCCTACTTCAAATTGAAATGGCCATTCATATTGAAATATCATGTCTTAGCCAATAAAGTACCTACAGTATAAAACACAGTATCTTATTGTTACACTGTGCATTTCAGAATAGCTTGACATTTATCATATTACTTTTCAACTCATAAATACTCTTAATGTAAACACTCTTCAAACTACAAAAGTATCTGTATGTTTAATATTGTCTGAAATGACTGAGAGTAATATTAAATGTGTGTGATTTAGACAAAACAGGCAGCATGGTGGTGTCGTAGTTAGCACTGGTGCCTCACAGCAAGAAGGTTCTGAGTTTGAGCCCAGTGGCCAACAGGGGCCTTTCTGTGTGGAGTTTGCATGTTCTCCCCGTGTCTGCGTGGGTCTCCTCCAGTTTCCCCCACAGTCCAAAGACATGCAGGTTAGGCTAATTGGTGACTCTAAATTGACCGTAGGTGTGAATGTGAGTGTGAATGGTTGTTTGTCTCTATGCGTCAGCCCTGCAATGATCTGGCGACTTGTCCAGGGTGTACCCCGCCTCTTGCCCATAGTTAGCTGGGATAGGCTCCAACTTGCCTGTGACCTTGCACAGGATAAGCGGTTATGGATAATGGCTGGATGGATTTAGCCAAAACTATGTTGCAGGTAGTAATATGCTCTGGTCTCAGATCATTGTGGCAAAAGTAGGCTACTTTTGGGAAATTGTTACTCCTAGACATACCGGTATGCTGTGTCCAAAATTACTCACTACTCACTATATAGTGGACCATATAGTGAACTTGTCATTTTGTAGTGTTGTCCGAATGTATAGTGAGAATTATTACACCCTGTATAGTGGACTCATAGTATCCCACAATGCACCGTGAAAAGTAGTGTACAACCGATGGTCACTAACCAAGCAATATATACCATCATGCACTGCGGTCGTGCTGAAAGAAAATGGTAGATGACAGAATAAAAGTTACAGCACAGAGCTAGGAATTAATGAAAAGTCTCAAATTTGATTTAATAAAAGGCAGTGGCGAAGAAGAAAGTATTCAGCCTTGATTTAAAAGAACTGCAGCAGGCACAAAGTACTCTGTGTTTATTAATGTGGGAAATACACTCAGTATAATATGGATTGAGCACAAAAATACATGCATGTATTATTATTTTGAAAACCCACCAGCCGACTGATCTGGCACGTTTTAACTGTGCAACAGTAATGACGTAAATAATGGTACAGCGGAGTAGTGTCCAAAAGTTTTTTTTTCATTTTACCAATGAGTTCACTATATAGTCCTCTATATAGAATTCCCTAGATAGTGAGTAGGGATTCGTGAACGAGCAAGTGATTTCAGACACAGGGTTAGACTAGGCCTGTGTTATTTTCGATGATCCTGGGACAAAGCAGACAAAATCACTAAATTGAACCATTTACTAGCTAATTATAAACTGGTTCCATCCTTCTGAAAAAAAAAAATTATATACCATATCTAATATACAGGAAACGTCTTTTGTTGTGTTCTTTTCCTTCCAAAATAACAATATTAGATCATATCAGGTATGCTGCAGGACCACTGATCTGAGGATAGGACTGTTCAATTTTAGACATTTATATTTAATACAGTCATTATATTTAAAAATATAACTACTCAGGATTTTTTTTAATCCACACAATATTAAGGGCATTTTAACATATAGCCAAACCACCTACCATCAAGTTTTTGGGAGGTGACCAGGTGAGAATCCATACACACCCAGGGAGAACATGCAAAACTCCATACAGATATTAACCTGAGTTTAGGATTGAACCGGGGACCCTGCAGGTGTGATAATACTCAAGACCCTGTGAGATAAAGGTTAAGCCTTATCTCAGGGCATCACACACAAAAAAATATAATGATATCAACTCATGACTGTGGGCATACACTTGATTTAATACTGATCTTTGGGATCAAAATGGACAATGTTTACTTTCCCCAGGCTGAGATTATCTCATTACCTATGGTCATTATCTTATTTTGTATTAACTGTGCTTTATCCATAATGTTTTCACCTCTACAGCATGCTATCACATCTGCTGCAGTCATCAGCTTTATTGAATGTCACCCAAATTTTTCTTTTAACCTTGATCGGTTTGCCTTCCAACCTTACAGGAAGACTGAAGTGACTTAGAGTCTACTTTTTGTTTCAGTCCAGATAATGTTGCCCCAATCACAAAGAAAATGATGAAAGTACCTGCACTATAAATTAAACCTCTTGAAAACTGGAAAGTAAATCGCATCATTCTAAATTGATAATTTTCCAAATTGCATGGAAGGAGTATAATGGGGATCTTCTAATTCAACAACAACAAGGTGAAAAGATCCAAGATAATTATTTAGTACAGTCATGAAATTAACTAGGAACAAAAAAGCCACTAATGCACAGTATGTAGACAAAAATAAAGACATTTTTGAGCTTTAGAGTCTGGTGGTGTAGTGGTTAGCACTGTCGCCTCACAGCAAGAAGGTTCTCGGTTCGAGCCCAGTGGGTAACAGGGGCCTTTCTGTGTGGAGTTTGTATGTTCTCCCTGTGTCCGCGTGGGTTTCCTCCGGGTGCTCCGGTTTCCCCCACAGTCCAAAGACATGCAGGTTAGGTTAACTGGTGGCTCTAAATTAACCGTAGGTGTGAATGGTTATTCGTCTGTATGTGTCAGCCCTGTGATGACCTAGCGACTTGTCCAGTGTGTACCCCGTCTCTCGCCCATAGTCAGCTGGGATAGGCTCCAGCTTGCCTGTGACCCTGCACAGGATAAGCGCCTACAGATAATGGATGGATGGATTTATAATCTGCCTCTAGCCACATCTAGAATGGCTTGCATTAACAAAGAAGTGAAAGCTGAAATCCTTTACCACAATCCAACAGACTGAGAAAGTTTGACTAATCTACTCCTCAAAATGATCTGCTTATGAACTAAATGCAATCCCTATGCATTTGCTCAAAGACGGTGTTTGCATTTATCAAACCATAGTAAACTCTTGCATTAATGCTGGCTATATAGCAACTTTCTAATTCGCAATTACCAAACTGTTGATTAAAAAAAATCTGACCTTGATTCCTGTGACTTTTTAATTATAGAATGATTTCAACCCACCCACTTTTTCTCATGAGGTCAGTCGCTAAGTTCATATTTCTATTTGAAAAGCATCATTGAAATATTTCACTTTGGACTTAGAGATCAGTAAAATCCCAAATACTAGCCTTCAATTAAGGCTACATCTCTTTGCTACTTGGTTTTAGTATGGCAGAGTAGATCACAATATTCCATTAGATAGTCTCGAAAATCTTGTTAAGATTAAGGGAACTGCATTGTCCTGATTCAAATCTTATCTTAGTAGAGAATGAAGTTACCACCATCCTTACTGGAAAAAAGAAAGACTATATTTGGTTTAGCAGATCAAAGCTCTCTCACTGTACCTGGATGCATTCATTGTCTATTATGATCTTCAAAGTCTACATGAATCAAGAGGTGCAGGTTCTTTATTAGCACCTAGAATAAGGAAAATTACAGCTTTGGAATAACTTTCATGATAAAGAACAACATTCTATCCACATTCCCTGGATACAGTATGAGCAATCGCATGCTCTAATTGGCTACTCTACTACGAGGCTATCAGCTCATATACCTTGAGTAGAGAAAACTCTACTCGAAAACAAACCCCCCCCAAAATACAAAAAAGCAACAAAATATGAAATAAAAGTATTTGATGGGAAAAAAGTTTTTTTTTTTAATTTTTCAAGAATTATTATTCTAGCATTTTTCACAAATTGCTACTGTCATTTTGCCGGTTTGTTTACATTATCAGCAGAAATGATTTTGTCAGACGTTTTGTATAAAGTTTTTATTTATTGAATTTAAAATGCTCTGTTTCTCAAAATCCAGTGAATGTGAATGGAATAAAACAGTTATTCCACTAAATCTCGTCGTACATGGCTTATAGCGTACTTGGCGCTATACGTCTCATTGGCTATCAGCTTATGTATGACTCAATTTCATGGAATAACTGTTAATTATCAACTCAAGTCAATCCAAATATGGAAGCCTGTCTGTATGTGATGGTATATGATCAATGCACACACCAGGTTTATAGAAGAAGAAGATGAAGAAGAAGAAGAAGAAGAAGAAGAAGAAGAAGAAGAAGAAGAAGAAACCTTTATTTGTCACATGCACACTTCAAGCACAGTGAGATTCATCCATCTTTAACCCATCTGAAGCAGTGAACACACACACAGAGCAGTGGGCAGCCATACTACAGCGCCCAGGAAGCAGTCAAGGGTTAGGTATCTTGCTCAAGGGCACTTCAGTCCAAGGCTGCCCCG